>NW_002987464.1:218262-220903 GCF_000006295.1 Pediculus humanus corporis | reverse complement strand
AATTACAAAATTTATGCAAATATTCTCGTTCGAGTTGTTGTAAAAAAAATTTATTATACTAATAATAATTACTCAAGGCTGAATAAAAATTACATGGTTAATAATATTATTATTATTATTATTAGGTAACGTCTCTCTCTTCCAGTTCAAATTTTTTTTTTTTTTTTTTTACCCTCCGGCCGCGCGATCGTTCATTGTAAACATGTGTGCAAATATAAAACTATAAATTTATCTTTTTACAAAACACTTCTCGATTATCATCATCATCATCATTTTCAAAACGATTCCCACCCCCTCCCCGCCTCCCCAAAACAAATATAAAAAAAAACCAAAAAAATTTTCCATCGTTTTTTAAAAATGGCGCGTGAGAAATTTTTTGCAAAAGTTTAAGAAAATTTTTAGACGTGGAATTAGAAAAATCATTTACCCTATAGAAACGTAACAGGAGAAAATTTACAAAAAGGGGAGGGAGTCGTAAGGTTAAAGGTTAATAATAAAAAAAATTTAATAATTCAATTGTTATAATAAATTCCGGAGCCGACGACGACGATGACGACGACGTCGCCATTAATCATCATCAATCGAATTTTTATATATGAAAAATTATGTCGGACGTAAAATTCTTAAATAATAATAATAATAATAATGATGATGATGATGATGATGATGATGACCGACTCGCGGAATAAAATTATTGTCAAAGGTTATTTTGCGACCGATAAAAAGAATATTAAAAAAAAATTTAAAACGTTCATTATAAGAAAAAAACAAGTTTGAATTTAACCGTTTTTTTTTTCTTATTATAAATTTTATAATTCTCACGTAGTAGTAGTTTTTGACCCTATTCGATAGATCGATCGATCGATGTATCGATCAAATATATTTTCATATATTGCAACCTGAATAACGCGCGTGGTGGCCAAATAAAAAAAAAAAAAAGCTAAAAAAACATTTTTTTAAATCCGTGAGCGGCCATTTTTGTTTATTTAAAAATAATTATGATGTAAAATTTTTCCCCTCCCCCCTCCGTCCCCCCGTAATAATTATCATTATTATTATTATTATCATTATCATTTCTTCTCGCGTGCATTTGATGAACTCACTAAATAATTTTTCAAAATTTTTATTCCGGGTATTATCGGATTTAAAATTTTTCTGAAACGTTTGAATTTCCAATTTTAAATATCCGGGAATTGAAAAAGGGAAAAACATTTTCCAACCTTTTACATCCGAATTACTATTATTATTATTTTTCTTTTTACTCATTCTGGAATTTTCCACATTTTCTTTTCATCTTTTTAAAATTTTTTTTTGGAAATTATTTATCATTTTTTATCGTTATAAATAAAGGGCAAAATTTCGAACGATCACGATTTTCTCACTCTCTCTCTCTCTCTCTCTCTCTCTCTCTCTTTATCGGTTTTTAGAGAAAACTGTCGAAATAATAATAAAAATCGATAAATCGTTACATTTACGTCGATTAATCGAAATATTTGATTCGATTTTTCTTTTTTTTTATTGATTCGTGTTCCTTTCGTTTAATTATTTATCCTTTGGAGGGTCGTCTTTTTTTTTCGCAGGGAGCTCTCGGGCTTTTTCTATTCGGTTCGATGAATTTAAATTTTTTTTAAGGTTTAAAGAAAGTAGTAGTAGTTGTGGTAGGTGTAGTAGTAGTAGTAGTAGTCGTGTTTCTTAATATAGAACTCAATAAAAAAAATTTTTTTTTCGTTACTATTACGTCAGTCACAAAAATTTGACCTTAAAGATTACGTTGAACACATGACCCGAGGCCGTGTCACGAACGGGTCAAATTTTTTTTTTTTTTTTACGAACGTTCGCTTATTTCTTAACTCTCATCCTTTTTAACAAAAGGAAATTTACGAATTTTTTTTTTTGGAAATTTTCGAACGGTTATTAAAAAAAAAAAATGGCGGAAAGTGAATTTCGTAGGTTGTAATAATCAAATCGTATTTTTTTTAAACGTTTTTTCTGCAAAAATTCTTCCCTAAAGACAAAGAAAATGGTTTGAAATTCGTAAGACGATCTCTCTCTCTCTCTTTCTTTCTCTTTCTTTCTCTCTCTCTCTCTCTCTCTCTCTCTTTAAAAGGAAAAAAAATCATTTTCTTCGTGTAATTTTCATTTAGGAAAACTTCGAACTCGTCACAAACTTTCAACGATTCTCGATAACTTCGATAACTTTCGATATTTTCGATAAAGTTCTTATTTTATTAATATTAATAATAATAGTAATAATAATAATAATTAGTTTAAAATCGGGAAATTCGTATGACGAGTCACAAATTTTAAATATGGAGAAAATTATAAAATGAAACGCATTAAAAATTTTGCAATGCAAATTATTATTATTATTATAATTATTAATTTCTCATCTTAGCATTTATGGAAAATAAATACATAAATAATGATAATAATAATAATAATAGTATTAATTATTTATCGATTCATTAATTTTTTTATTTTTTTTATTGAATAAAAAAAAAAACATTTTGTAATATATCCATTGTTATCCAAAGGGTCACGACGCCAAAGTGGAGTGAAAGGATCTTTTTTCTTTTCGGGGGAGGGGCCGGGGGGGAGGAGGGCCAATGATTTTATCCAATGAAATCAATGTTAAATAAAA
>NW_002987464.1:216282-218242 GCF_000006295.1 Pediculus humanus corporis | reverse complement strand
AAAATCAATATTTTTTTTTTTTTTTTTGTAATTTCATAATTTATGTATGGGAATTTCAATTTTCGGGTTCGAATGTTTCGAGTTTTTTTTTTTTTTTTTGATTTATCGCAAAATATAAAATGGCGGGTTAAATTGTGCACGCAGGTATAACACCAAAAAAATTTTGACAATTATTTATTCGTTTGTTTTTAAGTAATGTAGAAAGAGACGCACACACAAAGAGGGAGAGAGAGAAATAAGGGCAAACTGAAAGGGACAGAGAGGTAGACAAAGGAAAACTGAAAGAGACAGACAAAGAGAGAGAGAGACAGAGAGAAAAAAAGAGTATGAAAGAGACAGACAGGCAATGAGAAAGAGGAAAAAAAAGAAACTGATGAGAAAAACAGAGGGAGAGAGAGAGAGAGAGAGAGAAATAAGGAGAAACTGAAAGAAACAGACTGACAGAAAGCAAGAAAGAGAGAGAAACAAAAATAAACAGACTGAAAGAGACAGAAAAAGAGAGACACAGAGAGAGAGAGAGAGGGAGGGAGACAAAGGGAAACTGAAAAAAACAGATTGACAGAAAGAGAGAGACAGACAAAGAAAGAGACAGACAAAGAGAGAGTCAGACAAAGAGAAACACAGAGAGAGAAAAAGAGAGAGAGACAAAGAGAGACACAGAAAGAGAGAGAGAGAGAAAGAGAGTGTGAAAGAGACAAACAAAGAGGAAGTGAGAGAGAGAGAAACTGTAGGAGACAGACAGAGAGAGAGAGAGACAGAGAGGAACTGAAAAAGACATACAAAGAGAGACACACAGAAAGAAAGAGAGAGAGAGGGAAAACTATTTTGTAAATAAGAATTTATTTTTTAAATTTGGAAAGCTTAAAAATTTTTTATTATTTTTACGGGGGCCCTATTTGGATTAAATAAAATTTTTAAAAAAATTTCTCAATTTTAAAAGTTCAAATTTATTATTATTATTATTATTATTATTATTATATATGTATCGTGTAAAATGTGTTAATCATGATGATACCCATAAAAATATTTAAATATCACAAAACCATTTTTAAAAAAGTGTAATTTTTTTTTTTTGCTACCGGTAAAGGCTAGTTTCATTAAATGAAAATACTTACCACTACTACCCATACTACTACTTCCATCTTTCAAACTCATTATCATTATTATAATCATAAACTAATAATAATAATAATAATAATTTATATCGATTAAATTTCAAAATAAATTTATGTATAAGAGATTGAGTATTTTTGAAGAAGAAGTACTTAATCTCATTACCAAATTTTTTCTCTCTCTCTCTCTCTCTGTCTTTATTTCTCTCTCACGATTTTTTTTTTTTTTTTGATTGGTTGTTTGTTGTTAAAAAAAAAAAAACGATACGATTTAAGTAATAATACAAACGACAAACAACCTCGTTAGTTAAAAAAATTTTTCGTAATTTGAAAGCAAAAAAAAATTTTTTTTTTTTTGCTTATTGATTTATTATTAGAGGAGTATACTAGTTTAACGAGTTTTTTTTTTTTTTTTTTTTTTCTTAAATAAATTTAACGCCTTTTTTTTTTTTTTTATAAATAAATGAATGGAGGTGTAGATAATAATCTTAAGGTACAGGTATTGTTACCTTAAAAAAAAGGAAAAACGAAACGAGTAAAAAGAAAAAAATCGATTATCGTGTTTTTCTTTCTTTCTCGATATAATTAACTTAATTTTTTTTTCGTTAATTAATTTAATTTGTTTTTTTTTTTTAAATTGAATTTCTCACCGTTACTACTTCCCCCTCTCCCTCTCTCTTCTCCCTGTCTCTCTCTCTCGTAAATGTTTTGAAATTCCCCCCCCCCCCCCGTCAAACACGCATCTCTCATTCACGTATTTACTCTTTTTTTTTTAAATATTCGATTTTTTTTAATGATTCGGATTAAAGAGAGAGAGAGAGAGAGAGAGAGAGAGAGAGGAAAAATGT
>NW_002987464.1:209925-214707 GCF_000006295.1 Pediculus humanus corporis | reverse complement strand
TAAATAATTTTAATTGGTCGATTACGAAAAAAAAATAATGATGATAATACGTACGTTTGATACGTATTCACATTTATATAGATTCGATTTGAATGCGTAAAAGTATATTTAATAAAAAAGACGTGGCATTAGAAAATTGATAAACAAAAAGGAAAAAAAAGCAGACGAAAAAAAGATTTGACCTTGAGAAATGATTAATTTCTTTAACTATTTGATGATAACAGGTTGATTAAAATCCCGCATCGTAATTATTTTGTTTTTTTTTTTTTTTTTTTTTTCATTTAATATAATTTTGTGTGGTTTTTTTCTCTTTTTAGTTCAAGTTAATTATTAACGTTTTGAGTAGAGGTGGAGGAAAGGGGGGAAGTTGGAGGGTGAAAAAAATGTCAAAGGTCAAGTTTTTTTTAAAAGATAAATTAATAAGTAAGACTTTTAAGAACGTGTAAAAAAAAAAAATATTTTAATTTATAATTTTTCAACGACAGTGTTTCGTTAACAACGACGACAATAATAATAATAATAATAATAATATTTAGATGGGTCGCTTACGTAAAAAAAAAAAACGGTATTAATGATAATAATGATAGTGATAATAATAATAATAATAAAAATGAAAACGAAACAAGGTTAAATTTAAATTTCTTTTTTTCTTTTCTTTTTTCTCTTCTTTTTTTTTTTTTCTTTATTAAATAAGCAAATCACAATATTTCGCTACGATCGTGAAAGTCAAAATAATAATAATGATAATAATGATAATAATAATAATGATGATGATAATAATAATAATAATTTATTAAAATATTTAAATGAATTTTGTTTTTTTTTTTTTTTTTTTTTTTTTTTTAATACATGAAACGAATATTTTAATTTTAGTTTAGTCTTTTGTTATGTTTTTGTTAACGAAATAACAAAAAAAAGATATTTAACCTTTGACATTTCGCGCTTGAACCTTTTCGTCAGGTTGACCAATAGAAATAACAATAATAATAATAATAATAATAATAATAATAGAAATTTTCCTTTTTTTGATATTTATCTAAAAAGAGAAAATTACATAACGGAACAGCAAGAAAGGAAAAAAAAAAATACATATAATATTCAAAATGTCGAAAATTTCTTACGAATAATAATAATAATAATAATAATAATAATAATGAGAATAATAATGATAATAATGATAATGATGATGGAGATGATGATATAATTTAATAATTTAATATTAATTTGATTTTTGACCGGAAATTAAACGACGAGTACATTTTGGTAAAGAATTCCAAATTTATTTATTTTTTTTTAAATTATAATTTTCATAACCGTTAATTAAACGTTATCAGGGATTGATAAAAACATTTTTATGATTAAATGGAGTGGGAGAAGGGGAAGGAAGGGGAAGGGAAGGGTGCATGAATAGATTACCGGGAGGGAAAAACGAAAATTTAAAAATTTTTAATTTTTTTCTTTCTTTCTTTCTTTTATCAACCGGATGATTTTAATTTCGTGGTTCGCGCGTATTACGTATTTTAGTGTCTTCTGCTGCTTGTTTTTTGGTTTTTTTTTCTTTTCCGGTTGTTGACCTCGGGCAATTGTTTTTTTTTTCTTTTTATTTTACAAAAAAAAGGAAAAAAAAAAAAAACACATCATCCGGCCTTGTGATGGAATCATCATCATGTCCTGTCTACCTCGATCGAATCACGGTCATCATCATCATCATCATCATAATCATTTATCGCCCTATTTTTTTATTACCGGAAATGGTTACCTTCAAAAAAAATTTCATAATTTAATTAATAAATCGTTGCACCATTTATTTTTACAAAAAAAAGAATGAATGAAATAATAATGATAATAATAATTGAAATTAAAAAGGTTTTTTTTTTACTTTTTTTTGTAACGAATTCGCAATATGGCGGCCACGCGATTTAAATTTAAATTTTTAAATTTTTTGCGAAAATTTAATTTCGAATGATAAAAGCAGAAGAAATTTTTTTTTTTTTTTAATTATTTCATTACTTTTGAATATTCAATCATCAATTTAAATTAACCTTTAAAAGTTGAGAGAGAGAGAGAGAGAGAGAGAGAGGGAGAGAGAGAAAAAAAAATGAAAAAAAAGGGGAAGAAGTGAAGAAGACATCAAAAAAATTTTTTTTCTTAAAAAAAATAAGTAAAAAAAAATTAATTTGCGAGAGAGAGAGATAGAGAGAGGAGGGGGAGAGAGATAGAAGAAAAATTAATTAATAAATTTCGTAATTAAGTAAACGGTTTGAACGTTTTATAATCAAGTAATATTAAATTTAGGTAAAAAAAAAATTTTTTCACCAAAAAAACATTTATTACAAAATAAAAACTAGTAAATAATTAAAAAGATAAACTTTTGCCCTAAACACACACACACGAGGGTACAAATTATGTCCCAATAAACAAACAAACAAACAGACAAACAAACGCATAAACTGTTTTTGTCAAAATGTCCGAACAGAAACAAAAAAATAAAATAAAATCAATAAACGTTTACGTAAACGTAATTTTTGACGTTTAATACAAAAATTTTCATTTATCATCATCATCATCATCATCATCATCATCCTCATTCTAATTATTATTATTATTAATGCGAATGATGACCTTTAAAATGATAATAATGATAACAATTAATTACTCTCTATGGAAAGGTCAAAAAGGAAAAAAAAATTTTTTTTTGAAATAATTTTCATTTAAATGTATTTATATATATATATATATAATTTAAAAATTTAATTATTATCGTTACCTTTTACAATTTTTTTTTTTTTATCTATTTACACGACGTTTTATTTTTTTTTTTTTATTTCCGGTGAAAAAGTTTCCCGGTCGAAATTAATTTTAAAAAAAAAAATTTTTTTTTTTTCTATTTCGGAAACGTAATACTTATGTATATATTTATTTATTTATTTAAAAATTGTACTATTAAGCGCTATAATAATAATAATAATTATTATTATTATTAATCGATTAGATCAATAATTAATTTTAATTAATTAATAAAAAAAAACAAATTAATGCCGTTTTTCTATAAGCTAACATTTTTTTTTTTTACACGCGAATGAATTCTAAAAAAGAAAACAAAACAAATCTATTTACACGACGTTCGTTTCGTTTCGTTAAAAGAAAAAAAATGTCGGTTATTATATCGCGATGACGTAACGAATTCGTTTCGCGCTTTTATTAAATTTAAACCGTGGCAAAAGAAAAATACATTTTTTGAATGTTAGCAAAAGAATCGTTACCCGAACGCACTCTTCCGTCGTACGTAACGTTTTATTATTTTAGTATGACGTTATCGGAAATGTAGTACGTTCTGTAATAAGAATTATCGTCTGCTTAAAAAAAATGGCGGGAAATTCAAAAAAAAAAATAATGTTAAGCAAATGGCGTAATGCGATAATTATCGTATTGTTTTCGCGTTGATAATGATTAATTAATTATTTTTTTTAATAAGAAAAAAAGTTTAATTAACGTTTTCTTTTAATTAATTAATTATTTATTAATTTAATCGTCGGCGAATAGAAAAAGAGAGAGAGAGAGAAAATATTTTTTCAAAAAATCGGTTACAAAACGGTTTTTTTTTTTTTTTTTTTTCATTTTTTGACTTTATACACGCATTAATAACGTATTGAACGTTTCTACATAAATTACATAGAGACATAAATTTTTGGTAACAATGTGCGTATACGCATATAAATAAATAACTTATTAATTTTATTAATTAATTAAAAATACCGAAAACTAATTAATTTAGACTTATGCTTTTTTAGTTATTGCACTGAGCAATTAACTCTCATATTTAATAATAATTAATATCTACTTTACAATATATATATACATACATTTATTGTTATTATTATTATTATTTATTTTTATAAAAAAAAAAAAAAAAAAAAAAACGTTTTCGTGTATATTTACTTATTTACACGTCATTTTATATATTTTTTTTTTGGGGGGGGGGCGTGGGCTAAACGACAAAAACGTGAAAGAAAAAAATTTTAATAATGATAATAATAATAATTTACGTTTTTCGATTATTACTTTTTAATAATGATAGTAATAATAATAATAATAAGTAACGGTTGATCATTATTTATTATGTAATTAATTTTTTTTTAAAATTATATTTACGTAAAATTTAAAATTTACCCTGTCTTTTATCGATAATGGCGGAGTTATCATTATTATTATTATTATTTTTAATATGTAACCTTTGACCTTTCTTTCTTCTTTTCTTTCTTTTTCTAACCCCCTCTCCCCTCTCTCGTTCTGCCTCTTTTAAAGAAGTAATTTTTTTTTTGTCGTGTGCGCGTTTTCGAACAATTCGAGAAGAAAAGCAGAAAAGGAAGGAAGAAAATTTTTTTAATTTGGAAAATCATCATCATCATCATCATCATCATCATCATCATTATTATTTACACTGACGAAACGAACGGAAAAAATTTTTTTTTTTTTTTGCTGTTACGTATGGTAGAAACGAACGCGAAATGAAATTCAAAAAAAAAAAAAAATTATGACGTTCGATTTCCGGTTACGTTTCCTCCCTTTTCCTCTCTCTTCCTTCCCGCCTCCCCTTTTCTCCCCCCCCGTGCGAAATTTTTTTGTTTATTTTTGATTTTTACGTGGAGTCGCATCGCTCGGACCGTCGTTAATAACAATACTCGGACCTTCGTTCGAACAAACGGAATCTTCTGGAGTTCGCGATGCTTCCGCTTCCGTAACTTCAACATCCGTTTGTTTCGATGACATTCTATTTGCTTG
>NW_002987464.1:205604-209313 GCF_000006295.1 Pediculus humanus corporis | reverse complement strand
AGAGAGAGAGAGAGAGAGAGAGAGAGAGAGAGAGAGAGAGAGAGAGAAAGAGAGAAAGAGAGAGTGATAGAGAGAAAGAGAGAGTGATAGAGAGAAAGAGAGTGAGAGAGAGTGAGAGTGATAGAGAGAAAGAGAGTGATAGAGCGAGTGATATAAAGAGAGTGATAGATAGATAGATAGATAGATAGATAGAGAGAGAGAGAGAGTGATAGATAGATTGATAGATAGGTAGATAGATAGAGATAGAGAGAGAGAGAGAGAGAGAGAGAGAGAGAGATAGGAAATAAACTCAAAACAAAAAAGAATTTGAGTACTAACTTTTGGCGCGAACAGAAGGAAGAGAACGATCGTTGTCGTAAGTTGGCAACGCGTGAAATTTGCTAGGAAACTCGTATCCGGATGTACGGCCGTTTCCCAATAGAAATACCGAAGAACGTAGAAAATTCCGCTAACGAAAGCTTCCAAAGTAATGGCTATGCAAAGGAAACAACGTTCGCGAAATTGAGTCGTCGCATTTCTCGACGCGTAACTTAAATGTATTCCAAAAATTAATATCAATATTTCACCTGGAAAAAAATTTTAATAATAATAATAATAATCATCGTCATCTCGGCGGCGGCGGCGACAAAATTACGGGGGGAGGGATTGGGGGGGAAGAGGGGGGGAAAACGTGACGTCAGTATTACTTGTTTCCGTTACGTAATCCCACCAAGCGGATTTACACGATTCGAATTGAGTGCCGTCGAGTGTCGTGCCCGTCGTGAGCAAACTGAAATTTTCTTTTTTTATAAAATTTAAATTGATGGCCGTCCATGCGGACATGTACCCGAAAACGACGATGACCATACCGAATAAATATTTTAATAAATCCTTATCTCTTATCACCCATCTGTGTGCTTTCCTCGTACGAAATTCAATTAATATTCTAAAAAAAAAATAAAAATTTTTTTTCCCCATCTTTCTTTTGCCACGTTTTTAATTTTTTTTTTTTTTCGTCTTTCTTTTGCCACGTTTTTTTAATTTTTTTTTGTTACCTGTAAAGTTTTAATATGATCGCACCGTAACATAAAACAAAACCGATTTCTCTACACCAAGGTTCGATAAGACAAAGAATCGTCGAAGGATTAAACGCTCTTAGGATTATCTGTTATCGAAGAGAAATTAGAGAGAATTATTATTATTATTATTATTATTATTATTATTATTAATAATATTATGACGTCATCGGATTAATTTTGGATCGAATAACTTACGGTTGAATATAAAATTATGCTTCCTAAAAGTATGACTTCCATAATCGTCCACATTCCGGTTGCTATAGTCTAGAAAGAAAAAAATGGAAATTTTCCATTATTATTATTATTATTATTATTATTATTATTATTATTATCGAAAACAAGAAGAAAGACGGAAGAAGGAAGAGAGAGGATGATGATGATGATGATGATGAAAGAAAGAAAAAATTTTTATTTTTATTTATTAAAAAGGATTAAATGTTGATTGTATCAAATGAAGAGATGAAAAAGTTTTTTGAAAAAAGAAAAAAAAGAAAGGAGGATAAAAATTTAATTTATTCAATTTTTTACGCTATTTATTATATGGATTGAAAAAAAAGGAAATTCAAAGGAAAAAAAAACTCAAAGGAAGAAATAAAAAAAATTCAAAGGAAAACGTTAAAAACGTGTGTGTATCGCGTTAACGTTCGTATATTTATCCAAAAAAAAAATTTTTTTTTATTTTTATTTTACGTCATTATTTATTTCACAAACACACACACACACACACACACACTTTCTCTCTCTCTTTTTTTTTTTTAACTTCCGGTTGGCGCGCTTTTTTTAAAAAATTTTTTAAAATTCTTAAAAATATACATAAAGCCAAGTACTTGAATTTTTTCCTTTCCTTTCCTTTTTTTTTTTTTCTTTCCTCATCTAGAAAATTTCCTTTTCCGGTAAAACAATATTTGTAAAAAATCAATAAATAAATTGGGGAGGGGGGGGGGGGAAATTACAAACTTTAAATTTAATTTTAAAAATTAATAATAATCGATAAACAAATAAAATGGCGGTCGTGTGTTCAAGACTTTATTAAAAAAAATTATTATTATGAAACTTTTAACCGATAAATTGATTTACAAAGAGAAAATTAAAAAAGTTTTTTTATGTAAGAATAATTTTATTATCATCATCATCATCATTATTATTATTATTTAACGGTTTTTTTTTTCGTAATGTCGATCTAAAAAAATTTTTTTTGTAACATCGAATTTTTCTTGTTAAAAAAACAAAAAGAAAAACAATGACGAATCGCATATCCGTAATTAAATAAAAAATTTCATAGAGATGATAAACGTTGAACCGGATGTGAATGCGTGGCCGTAAGGATTTTGTATTAAATTACATGTTTAACTTACGAGAAACTTTTAAAATTCGATCGTGGTCGATAACGAATAAATAAATAAAAATTTTCCCGCTTTTCTTTTTAAATGTTTTTCCGGCGCGTTTAACGAAAACGCGACTGGAAAATTTATTTATAAAAAAATATAAAACAGCCCCCCCACGTGAAAAATGACAAAAAGAAAAGAAAATTTTTTTTATGTTGATAAGGGATTATAGTCACAACAAATGAACTAATCATTAACGTTTTTTCTTTTCTTTTCGTAAAAAAAAAAAAAAATAAAAATAATGATGATGATTATTTTTTTCTTCTCCAGCAGATTAAAAAAAAAAAGAAAAGAAATTCTTCACTTTCCCGGTTAAAAAAATAAAAAATAAAGTGAAGTTATAATAATGATAATAATAATAAAAGAAAAAGTTTAAAAAAAAAAAAAGAAGGAAATTGAGGGAGAAAGGTGTGTCGGGAGGGTTGGTAATCTTTAACCTTTTCTAAAAACATTTTTCAACCTCGAGTTCCTTCGAGAAAAAACAAAAAAAAAGAATAAGAAAAATATTTTTTCAAGATAAAAAAAACAAATGAAAAATAAAAAAAGAAGAATAATTATTTAAATGATAATAATAATAATAATGATAATGATAATAATGATAATAATAATAATAATAATAATAATAATAATATTAATAATAAATTTTATAAAAAACTTTTGAGATTTTTATTATTTATTTTTTTATTTTTTATCAATTTAAATCAATTAAAAAAAGGAAAATTTATGACGTTGAAAATTGAATTTCAGGATTCGATTTCGAAAATCTTGAAATTTAATAATAATAATAATAAAAAACGTTAAAATAAAAAATTGTTTTACCCCCGCCCACAAACCTCACCCCCCTCGAAAAAAAAAGAAAGAAAAAAAATGGCATTCTATTCTAGCGAATTAAATTTTTTTTTTAGAGAGAAACGAAAAAAAATTTTTTCAACGTCGTTTATTTTATTATTATTATTATTATTATCATTATTATTATTATTATTATTATTATTATTATTATCATCATCATTATTATTTCGTAAAAAAAAAAAAAATTATGGCGATGATAATAATAATTATTATTTGGTTTTTTAAAAAAAAAAAAAACGAACGTCTGGAACGTAAAAATTTTCAAACTCAATAAAATAAAAACCAAACAAACAAAACAAAACAATTTAGGTGGTTGCTTCTGCTGCTGTTGCTGTTGTTCTTGTTGTTGTTGTTGTTGCTGTTGTTGAAATTAATTTTTTCAAAAAAAAAATTTTTCTTAATTTAATATTTAAAATT
>NW_002987464.1:194137-205245 GCF_000006295.1 Pediculus humanus corporis | reverse complement strand
ACCACCTTTTTTCTCCTTCCTTTTTATTAATTTTTACAAAGTAAATAGAGAGAGAAAGAGAGAGAGAGACAGACAGAAAAAAAATTAATTAATTGGAATTTTTAAAATAAAATGGCGACGGACATTAGTATAAAATTATTATTATTTCGTTCATTTATTATTATTATTATTATTATTATTATTATTATTATTATTATTTTAAAATATCGATTATCATTAACAATTAAAATTCTATTATTATGCGGTTGTGTGTAGGAATCCGGGAAAAATTTTTTTAAATTTTTTTTCGGGGGGAGAGGGGGCACAAAGGAAAAAAAGAATGAGAAACGTAAAATAAATGAATTATAGCTTAATAAGTGGATAGAGGAGGAGAGGGATAGAGGGGAAAGGAGAGAGAGAGAGATTCTAGAATATTTTGGATAATTGAAATCGTTTTGTATTTAATCGTGAGATATTTGCGTGCGTTTAAAATATTAACGGAAAATTAATTTATTACTCTATGACCGTGGAAATGAAAATGAATTTTTGTGACAAAAAAACTCACCTTGCATTTTCTATGTTTGAAAACTAAAAATACGAGGACGAACGTCGTCAATAAGCAAATAATTTGAATTATTAATATCGTGTTTCTTAATATTTTCCCACGGCCGGAAAAACAAAAATTACTTCCGGTACAATCATCCGAACAGAAATCGTTTGAACATTTCATACACCTGGAAAAACAAAAACAAACAAAATCAATAATGATGATGATGATGATAGCAAAATGATAAATGATAAATCGTAAAAAAGGAAAAATGAAAAGAGAGAGAGAAAATTTTTTTTTCTTTTCTTACTTATACAATAACGATGATGAATGACTGAATGAATGAATGAATGAACGAAAGGAACAAACAAAGAATGATTGAATGATTATTGTTTTTTTACATAAAAACGCAAAATATTCCCCAAACATGATTTTTCTTTTTTCTTTCAACGGATAATTTATATACAATAAGAAGAAGAAAAAAAATTTCCTTTGAAAATTTTCCTTTTTATTATTATTATTATTAATCTATCGTCAAAGGAATTTTTTTATTAAAATTTATTGTTTTTATTATCATTTAAATATTATTGCGTATTCGTAATAAATAAAAAATTATAATAAGGATAATTATTTTTCCGTTAATTAATTAAATAATAATAATAAATAAATTTTTCTTTGATACTAATAATAATAATAATAAGTTAAAGATAAAAAAAATAAAAAGGAAATTAATTTTTATTTTTATTCCTTTGAAACGGTTAATTACGATTTATGAATAAAATTTTAATGAAAGTAAATAAATAAATAAATTTTTTAGCTTGTTTAAATCCGGAAAAAAAAAAAAACTGTTAATCGTTCTGGAAAGTTCGTTCGTTTGTTCCTTATTTACTTCGTTTGTTTGTTTGTTTGTTTTCTTTTTCTTCTTCATTTTTTTTTTTTTTTGTAATAAATATTTACACTTTTTACACTTGTTTTTAATCACACAATTTTTTAATTCACTTGTTTACAAATATTTATTTATTACTACGGATAACTTTTATAAAACGTTTGTTGCGCGACCGAGCGTTACTTTTTCAAAGTTAAAAATTTTTAAAAACGTTCCGGAACGAAAAACAATTCAAATCGACCAATCAAATTAAAGTTTAAAAAAAAAACAAAACAAAACAAACGTATAAGTAGAATGGGGATTACATATAATTAACATAAGAGATTAAAATCGACCAATCAGAAAATAGGTTTTGAACAGGAAAATTAATTTGACAATCCGTCGACAGATGTCGCGTTTTTTCACAAGGCTGTGGAAAAGGGAAAAAAATTTATTTGTTTGTTTTAATATGTAAAAGAACGACATTTTTTTTTTTTTTTTTATTTTTTCAAGTTAAATAATGGAAGAATGGAGGGAATTTATGTATACATAATGTAAATGACATTCGAAGATACAGGTATAAATTATTTACAAATTTTATGGTTAAAATTAACAGGTTTAATTAGAATTTTTAAATAAAATTTATTTAACGTGAGAAACCGCAGATTAAAATTCAACCTATGTATCAACCATCCACCAATTTTTGTTAATTTAAAAAGTTTTCTCTGAACTATTATTATCATTATCATTATCATTATTATTATTATTTAAAATAAGAAAGAAATCGTTTAGGAAATTGTTTTTGGTTTTTTTTTTTTTTTTTTTTTTGGTTGTTTTCAATCGAACAAAGAAAAACAAAAAAATAACAACAGGAATTGGAAAAAAAAAAAAAAAAATTTTTTTTGTTTTGTTTTGTTTACAGGTTTTTTTTATCGTTGGAAAGAAAACAAAGGTACGGAAGCACATATAAAAGGAAAAAATTAAAAGGTAAGAGTTTGAGAAAGGAGTGGGAGAGGAAAGGGGAAGGGAGAGAGAGGAATGAATGGGAACGAACAAAAAAAAAAAAAGAATGAAAAAGTTTTTCTTTCGTCATTGTTGTGTTCTCCCACACGTTTCCTCCTCCCTCCGCCCCACCCCGCTTCTTTCTCCCCGTTTATTTTTTTATGTTGAATTTTATCCTTATTTCGTCCCTGAATCGTTCGAGTATTGTATTAAAAAAAAAAGAAAAAAATCGTTGAAATTGTTATAAGTAAACTTTTCCGGATGTAGTTTTAAAAAATTTTTCGTTCGTTTTTTCTTTTATCACGACGACGAAAAAAAAGGGAAAAAAAAATTTCTATTCGGTAACAATACAACATAACGACATTTTTTTTTTTTCAAAAAAACTAAAATTGACGCGTATAAACTAAATAATAATAATAATAATAATAATCGGGGAAAAAATTGAATAACGTGAAAAGTTTCGCCTTTTTTTAAATTTAAAAAAAAAAAAAGAAAATCCATTTGTCTCGTAAGCATGCGCGTAATATTACCAACGTAATGATTTATACATGAATCGAGTTTAAAAAAAAAAGAAAATGTCGTTTTAATTTAAAAAAAAAAGGAAAAAAAAAGAAAAAAAACGTTTTATAAAACCTGTTATCATATTGTACCGTGATAACAACCTAAGGCCGATGGATAAAAAAAAAAAAAAAAAAAAAAAAAATTTAACGCGTCGTAAAAAAAAAACGAGAGAGAAAAAAAAAGAGAGAGAGGGAGAGAGAAAAAAGAAGTTTAATAATGCAAAATTTATGTTTCTCATCATCGGATACGAAGAGTAAAAAAAAAAAAAAGGGAGGGGACGGGAGGAAGGGGGAAATGCGTAAAACCGAAAAAAAAACCAGCAAACAAACAAACAAACAACCAACAAACTTTCTCCATCGTTTGTAAAAAGGACAAAGAAAATTTTTTTTTAATGGAAAAACTATGTGAAATTTTTTTATAAGAATTTTCTTTTCCCCCCCCCCCCGCCCACACCGCGTTCGGCCCCCCTCTTTTTTGAGAGTGGAAAGTTACAACAATGTTGCCAACTTAATTTAAAAAAAAAAAAAAAAAATTTTTTTAAACTAATAATTAAATTTAAACCGGTTCCGGAAATGGTTAGGAAAAAAACGTTTTTTTTTTTTTTTGTTTGTTTTGCTTCGACTTTGTTACCAATAAAGAAAACCGACAGGAAATGACGTCAGCACAAACTCATTTATACGCGTCAACTTGAAAAAAAAGAAAATTTCCTTTTTTTTTTTTTTTTTTTTCCTACTCGTATATAATAATAAAAAGTTTATTCTTTGAATTATAAATTAGTTTAAATTTTGGATTTTCTTGTGTTGAGAAAGTTTTTCTTAAATTGTTGTAATTTTGATATACCCCCTCAAGGTTGAAATTCGATAAACCGGAAAAACTTTATTTTTTTATTTTTCTCTTTTACTATACGTGTTTTCCTTTTCTACTACTATTATTATTATTATTATTATTATTATATTAATGAATATAACGGATAATTATGAGTTGAAAACGAGGAACGATAGAAAAAAATTTGTGGGTATATGGATTGTGAACGAGAGAGCCGAATATGTGATTGAGGCAGAAACGAAGAGAGAGAGAGAAAAGAGGAAAAGCAAGAGAGATAGATAGAGGAATCGAGAGAGAGAGAAAAAAGAGGAAAATCAGAGAGATAGACAGAGGAACATAGAGGGAGAGAGAAGAAAGAGGAAAAGCGAGAGAGATAGACAGAGAAACCTAGAGAGATAGAGAGAGGAAGAGAGAAAGAGAGAGAGTGAAAAGAGGAAAATCAAGAGAGATAGATACAGGAATCGAGAAAGAGAGAGGGAGAAAAAAGAGGAAAATCAAGAGAGATAGATAGTGGAACCTAGAGAGAGAAGGAAAAGAGGAAAAGCAAGAGAGATAGAGATAGAGGAACCGAGAGAGAGAGAGAGAGAGATAGAGAAAATTTTATTCGCACATATATTTATTTTTTTTTAATGAGGAAAAAAATATATTAAAATTGACGTTGCTGCCACGTTCATCGACTTATGAAATAATTTTTTTTTTTTTTTTTTTTTTTTTATATTTTCGTCGTCTGGAATTTAAAATTAAAAAGTTTGCCAATTAAATCGAAGTAAGGAGAGAGGGAGGAAGGAAGGGAGAAAGAGGGGAAAAGATGACGAAAAAAACTAATAATAACTATTTTAATAAATCGAAAAAAAAAAAAAATAAAAAAAAGAAAAAATATTTTTTAATTAAGTATTAAAGACGATTGACGTTGTTGCCATGACGTTCGTTCGTTCGTTCGTTCGTTCTTACGTAAAAAATATCAAATTAAAATATCCGCCATATTTGTTAATAATTTTTAAGAGTCAAAAGTTGTTAAATTTTCTTTTGTTGTTGTCGTTGTCGTCGTCGTTGGAAAATTTCGAAATCGAATAAACACGAATAAATGAAAAGAGAGAAAAAAAGAAAAAGTATAAAAATAAATCACGAAGAAAAGAAAAAGTTTTCGTGGTGGTGGTGATGGTGGGGATGGTGATGGGGAGTGATGGGGGGGTGTGACGTCGTTGAACTTTTTTAAAAACATTCATCATTGTCATGTTTTTTGTTGTCTTTCAACGTCATCAAACGTCGTCGTCGTCGTCGTCGAACTTTTTCTCATTTATTTCTTTTTTATTTTTAAATTTCGACATTTTCAATTCAAAATGGTGGATTCGATTTATTTATTTATTTATGTATTATTAATAAGTTTTCGTAGTTGTGTCATCGAGTGGTAATTAAATTAATTTTTGATTGATTGATAATAATCCATTCGGAGTTTGTAAAAACAACAATAATAATAATAATAATATTCGTTTTTTCTTTTTGTAACTTAAACCGGAAAAAAAAATTCGACGACGTTCGAAATTGTTTATTGAAAACAAATATGTCGGATCGATAAAGAAAAACAAAAGTGCGTGGGTATATTAGTGTTAGGTATTTAAAAGGTCAAAGGTTAAACTTGTTCACGCGTCGTCGCGTTTTAATACCCTTTTTTTAAATATATGTACTCTTTTGGAAAAAAAAAAAAAAACGTAAAAATGGCGAGTAAAAAAAAATGTTATCAAATCTTTTTTTTTTCCTTTTCGAGCCTTTCGACTACGCATAAATTTTTTAGCGAGAGGATAGAAAAATGGAAAAAGGTTCTAAAAAGGTCCTTCAAAAAAAAAAAAAAAAGGAAATGCGAACGCTGTCGTTATACAAATAGAAAAAAGATAAATAAATAAAACGTTTCGAACGTTTTTGTGTTAAGATGTATTGTATAACTTTGGAGAGGGTGAAGGGGGAGGGGAGGGAGGGAAAACAAAATAAAGTATTTAATTACGACCAGATCAGACGTGAAGGAGAATAACTTTTTTTTTCGAGATAAAGAAAGAAACAACAACAGGAAAAAGTTTTAATGAGTTTTTCTTAAAAGAAAGATAAATATTTAACGGATGATATATATTTGGATACAAAAGATGATAGCAGAAGAAAAAGTGTATTACATAAGAGGATATCAATTAAATTAATTACGTCATTTTTTTTTTTTTTTAATCTCATTGCGGAACAAATAAAAACAAAGTTGAAGTGAAAAATGCAAGCGAGAAAAAGGAAAGGAAACAAAAAGGAAAAGCTCAAAGGAGGAGACAAACAAATAAATAAATAAATAAAAAGGAAAATTTTTAATTAGGTGACAAAAAGGATTTCGTATCATTCATTCCTTTGCCCCGGGGAAGGGGTGGGGAGGGGGAAAAACTTTAAACTATCGAGGTGAATCGACTCCTTAAAAAAAAAGGGGGGAAGGGGGTAGAAGAATTTTTTTCAAACGTAAAAGATTCGATGGTAAAAAACAAAATAAAATAAAAAAAAGATTTTGAAAATTTCTCACAAAAAAAAAGTTTTTATTACTTTTTTTTTTTTAGATCGAATTGTAAAAGTTTTTTACAGACCCTCAAAATCCCCTCGACCTCCTCCCCCCTTCCGACTTTCACCACCACCACCACTTTTCCTGTTCTATGATAGGGAAACAAAAAAAAAAAAAAAAAAAAAACCGAATTTTTTAAATTTGAAAACTTTTTTTTTTTTTTTTTTTTGTTATAAATAAAAAATCCTTAATCTGTCACTTTAATCTTTTTTCTTTCTCCAGTAAAATAAAATAAAAAAAAAAAAAAATTAATTATTTTTCAAAATCAAGTGGGCAGAACGCACAGAAGAGGACTGATGAGAGGGTAAAAGAGGTGGGGAGTGGATGGGCGGATGGTAGATGGGAGGGGGAACGCGAATAAGATAAAAGTGGCATCGCAACAAAAAAAAAAAAAAAAGTTTTTTGTAAAATTTTCCAGTCGAGACCTTTTCACGTTGAAGTGAAAGAGCAAAGGAGGGGGGGGTGCTGAAAGGGTGAAAAAGATGAGAGATAGAGAAAGAGAGAGAGAGGGTGAGAGAGGGGGGCAGGGGAGGATATGAATGAAACAAAAGCAAAAAACAAAAAACGAAAAACAAAAAAAAATTGGAGAGGATTTCCAAAAATTTCATAAAAACTGGAACGCCGAACCGCACGGACTGGAACGTGCACACGCGCACTCACGCACACGTAGAAAAACCGAATTGGACGACCCAACAGTTTTTCTTCATATATTTACGGTCATGATAAAAAAAATAAAAAATAAAAATTCCAGCTGCGTCATAACTATTAGAGGAAAAATAAATTTTCTGGAGAAATCATTTGAATGTTGTTTTTCCTCGTTTGTACAAATATTTTTAAAATTGCGAGCTCCTCCCCCGCCCCCTTTCCCTCTCCTCTCCTTCTCCCACCACTTCGCCCCCCTTCATCCCCAATTTCGTAATTGAAAACGAAACGAGTAAAAAAAATTTTTTTTGTTTACTGCGTTATCAGTCGGAAAACACGCTGACGCTGACGTCATCGTCGTCGTTTGTCGTTTTTTTAAAAAAATTAAAAAAAAAAAAAACGCGAGACGGAAACTGGAACGATAATTATTATTATTATTATTATACATTACATTTTTTCCCCCCTAAGAAAAAAAAAAAAAAAAATTTTTTTAAATTAATTTTTAAACGTTAAAAACGTAATAATAATAATAATAATAATTTTTTTAAGATGGCGGAGTGAAATTAGTAAAAAGAAAAAGAAATTTGATTTCTATCTTCTATGAGAGTTTCAAGTACGTGATACATTAAACACGACCTCGAATCATAAATATATATATATATATATATATATATTTCTATAAATTTCTATATATATATATATATAATATATATATATACAGTTTTTCTTTCCAAAATTTTCTTTTGTACTTTTCCGACATTAAAAGGTCATTCATTATATTATAAAGAGTATTTTATTACTTGTAATTTTACATTGAATTTCTTTATCGTATTATCTTACATTTTCTCCAGAAAAAAAAACAAAAAAACTGGAAAAGAAAACATGGACACATATTACTGGAAAATGTAAACGTCGTACGTTCAATACAACGTAAGATTTATGGAACATGAGGGAAAGAGAAAACTCGCAAAACCGAAAATAGAAAAAAAAAAAAATTGTAAAAATTCGTATCGGGATGTAAAATTTTGAGGTAAAAGGGGGGGGGGAAAGAGAACAATTAAAACGGGATTTTTTTATTTATTTCGGGGAGAAAATCGATGGGGATTCCCCGCCTTTTTTTAAAATTACAAAAAAAAAAAATTTCATCGCCGCCATTTTTGTTTTGTTTTGCCTACGAAACAAAGAACGAAAAGTTGTTTTATTTTAAAAGTTAAAAAAAAATTCTAAAACTACTTGGAAGTAATAAAAAAGGAAAAAAGGAAAAAAGGAAATTAAAGGTAGCGCAATTTATAAAAAAAGGAAAAAATTTTTTCATAAAAAGATGCAGAAAAAAATAAAAATAAAAAAATGGAGGAAAAATTTAAAAAATTTTTATAAAAACAAAAATGAAAATTTATTTCGATATAACGGGGCCCCGTCTCTTATGAGAAAAATAAAAATAAAATGGCGGACGATTTTTGCCATCTTATTTATTATTCATATAACATTCGAGTTGAAAAAAAAAAAAAAAGTTGAAAAGAAAAAGAAAAAGAAGAAGAAAATAAAAAAAAAGTTTTCAGAGAATGATAATAATGATAATAAATTTGTGATTCTTACTCGAAATGCGAAGAAGAATTTCCATTTAAATATTTTTTTTCTATTTCGATTCCGCTCATGTAATATCCGCCATTGCCGCCATTTTGAAAATGATCAAAAAATTGAAAACCGTTACGGCAAATGCATTTATATCCGCCAATAACAAAACCTGAATTTGGCACGACGAGACACTGGAAAAAAAATTAAAATTTATTATTGATGGATATTCGGGAGTGTGAAAAACGGAAACGGAAGTTTAGAAAAAAAAAAAAAAAAATTGGAGAGAAAATTTTTTTTTGCGTTCGTCCGAAAAAAAATTCGTATCGATAATAATAATAATAATAATAATAATAATAATAATAATAATTTTTTTTTTTTTACTTGGCTCGTACACTTTTATTATTATTATTTTTTTTTTCTGCTGACACGAAATAATTTTTTTTTTTGGGTCCTTGTTTTTGTAGCGAGGTTTTTGATAAATATCTTTTTAAATTTTTACACTCGAAATTTTTACGTGAGCACTTGACGATAAATTTTTTTTTTTCTTTTTCCTTCAACTATCTCTCTCTCTCTCTCTCTCTCTTGGAAAAACGAAACGTTTTTTTTTTTCTATCTCTTTCTCTCTCTCTTTTTTCTTCTGCTTTTCCTTTGGGGATTAAAAAAAAAAAAAAAAAAGAAAAAAAAACATTTTTTTTTTTCCCTCGTAGTTTTAAATTTTTTCTTTTGATGTTTTTCCTTTTTTTCCTTTTTTTTCCTTTTTTCCTTTTTTATTTTAAACCGATCTAAATTTGAGTGCGAAAAAAAAAAGTTTTAAAAACGTTGGTGATTTTCTTCCCATCTTCTTCTTCTTTCACTATTATTATCATTATTATTATTATCATTACTATTTTAACAACCTTTTTACTCATTATATATAAAAAAAAAGAAAATTTCCGGTTAGGAATATTGCAAATTACCGGGAGGAGGGGAAAGGGAAGAAGGAAAATTTTTTTTTTTTTTTTTTATTAATAATTAATTTTTCAATTTTTTTTCAATTTTTCTTTTTACCCGACGGAAATTTTTTTTTTTTTTTTAAAAAAGTTACGAATGGACGCCATATTTGATTTCCTTTGCTTTCCTTTTTTTAATTTCGTTTCGTTCGAATAATTTAAAATTCGAAATCGATAAATCGAAATAAAAAAAAATTTTTTTTGACGCGACGATTCGTATAAATATTTATTTATATAAAAATTATTTTTTTTCCATTGAAAATTTTTTTTAAATTTCCTTTGAACTCAAAGGAATTATATTTATTTATTTCCGTTATCTTCATATTTTCTTTTCCTATTTAGAAATTAAAATATGATGATGATAATAATATTAATTGATAAGAAAACATAAAATTTTTGAATCGCCGATTCTCACAACAACACGATAAATAAATAAACAAATAAATAAATAATTTATTTAATTAATTAATTAATTAATTAAAAAGAAAAACGTTTCGAGCGAAAACCATTCGATGATTAATCGGGGTGAGGGAGGGTGAAGAAAATGGGGGGGGGAAATGGGAAGGAAGAAATTTTCCACAGCAAGTTTCTAAAAATGATAATTAAATTACGCGTTTATCAAAACGTGTTTTCCTTATTGGTTGATTGGTTTCGTATACGATAAATAAACTTTCTATATAATTTTAATCTTATTTACGACGTTGAAAGTTTTTTTTTTTTTTTACATAAGTTTGGGAATCGATAATAATAATAATAATATTTTGGTTATAATTTCTTTGTAAAACAATCATTATTATTATTATTATTATTATTATTATTATTATAATAATAATAATAATAATAATAATAATAATAATAATAATTTTTTTTACTTGGGTCGGACCCCTTTATTATTATTATTTTTTTTTTTCGGGGACCCGAAAAAAATTTTTTTTTTGGGTCCCTGTTTTTGTAGGGGGGGTTTTGATAAATATTTTTTAAAATTTTTACACTCGGAATTTTTTCGGGGGCCCTTGGCGAAAAATTTTTTTTTTTTTTTTTCCTTCCCCTATTTTTTTTTTTTTTTTTTTTTTGGAAAAAAGAAAAGGTTTTTTTTTTTCTATCTCTTTCCCCCCCCCTTTTTTTTTTTGCTTTTCCCTTGGGGGTTAAAAAAAAAAAAAAAAAAAAAAAAAAAAAAAAACATTTTTTTTTCCTCGTAGTTTTAAATTTTTTCCTTTGATGTTTTTCCTTTTTTCCTTTTTTATTTTATTTTAAACCGATCTAAATTTGAGTGCGAAAAAAAAAAGTTTTAAAAACGTTGGTGATTTTCTTCCCATCTTCTTCTTCTTTCACTATTATTATCATTATTATTATTATCATTACTATTTTAACAACCTTTTTACTCATTATATATAAAAAAAAAGAAAATTTCCGGTTTGAAATATTGCAAATTACGGGGGGAGGGAAAAGGGAAGAAGGAAAATTTTTTTTTTTTTTTTTATTAATAATTAATTTTTCAATTTTTTTTCAATTTTTCTTTTTACCCGACGGAAATTTTTTTTT
>NW_002987464.1:181821-194117 GCF_000006295.1 Pediculus humanus corporis | reverse complement strand
GAACTCTCGAAGTAATAATAATAATAATATTAAAATTCATTTTCCGTATACCTGGAAAAAAAAAACATTAATTGAATGTGAAAAACAAAAAAAAAACGATCCCGGGTCGGACACAACGTTTTCAGGTTTATTTTTAATGAAAAACATTAAGATGGACAAAGTGAAAGAGAGAGAGAAAAAGAGACAGAGGGAATTAATTATGTTGAAAGAGAGAGAGAGAGAAAAAGAGACAGAGGGAATTAATTATGGTGAAAGAGGGAGAGAGATAGAAAAAGCAGATTTTTTTTCTCTCACGAGTTTAACGATTTATTATTAATTTACAATTTTTTGTTGTTGTTGGAAAATCGATTCCATCAGGATAAAATTAGAAAAGGAAAAAGGAACGGGGGGTTGTAAATGCGAATAATAATAATAATAATAATAATAATAATAATTTTTTAAGAGGGAGACAAAAACTAATAAAGATGAAAATAACGTAAAAAAAAATGTTATGGTGGCAAAAGAAGATAAAAAAAAAAAATTAAAGTGGATTTTTTTTTATTTAAGGGATGAAAGAAATTTGAATGAAAAGTTAAAGAAAAGCGTGAGAGAGAGAGAATGACATATATAAAAAGATGTGTAAAGAGAGAGAGAGAGAGATAGAAAAGAAAAGTTTTCCGTTTATTTTATTTTTAATTTTTTTTATTCTTTCTTTATACTTTTTTTTTATATTTAATTTTGCGTTTTCTTTTTTTCTTTTTTTCTGGTTGAAATATTTATTTTTGTCTAATGCCACGTTAAAAAAAAAAAATTCTTTTTCATTTGTTTTTTTAGATTTTCGTAAACTTTTTAATTTTTTTTTTTTTCTCCAGTAATTATTGATTTTCTTATTTCTCAACGGACCGTAGTTTATTTCCATTAGGATTTTATTATATTTTTCAACCGTGAAATATTCCCAACTTTTCTCCCCACCCCCTCCTTTTTTCCCCTTTTTTCTGTTTTCCCTCTTCCCTCCCCCTTCCCCCTCCTTTATTTTTTTTTTACCTTTGCCCCACGACTTTTTTTTTCTTCCCTCCTTCTCTCGTTTATCGAGTTTTTATCTCCGTGAAAAAGAAAAAAAAAAAATCGAAAAACGAAAACAAAAATTCGTATATAGTTTACTTTATTTTTTTTTTATGGGGGGGTGATCTTATTTATTACGCCCCCTCTTATTCTCCCCACCCCTCTCTCTCTCTCTCTACAATAAACTTTACTGTTTTCTGTTAAATCCTTTTTTTTTATTTTTTTTTTTTTTGTTGTTTTTAAAAATTGAGAAATCATTTTCCAAATAAAATTTTTTTTTTATCATTACACGATCGAGAATAACGACGGGGGAGGTGGGAGTGGGGAGTGGGGGTGAGAGGAAAAATCATTCGGTTCCGTAACGGAAATGCGGAAAAAATAAAAATGGCGAATTGGAAGTTAAATAATAAAATAAATAAATATTTATATCATCGTGATCGTGTTCGACGATTAATTCCAGCGCGAACGTAATCGTAAAATTTTCCAATTTCTGGAGAAACGGTTAAAATGCGGTATCGATTGTTTAAAAAAAAAGATTTTGTATGCCGCCATATCAGATATGGCCCGGAACTAATTTATTATCCTTGACATGATTTTCTTCTTCTCCAGATTCGAACTCGTTTGCATTTTTTTTTTTTTTGTTTAATTCATGTTTTTCTTCTTCTTTTTCTTTTTTTTTTTTTAAATGGTGGCTCTGGAAAATTTTCTTATTTTTCCACGTGTGCTTTTCTCCTTTTTTCTTATTTCACGCCGCGTAACTTTTTTCATTTATTTTTTTATTTACTACGGGAAAGTCAAAAACAAAAAAAAAATTTCCATCCGGGTTTTTATTACGAAAAATAATAATAATAATAATAATAATAATATCACATATATGTATATTTTGGAATAATTTATCCTTTATTATTATTATTATTTCTTCAAAACGATATATTTTGGCCCCCACTTTCCGGTGCACGTGTACGTAAAAATTTTTTTTTTTTTTTAATTTCTCTCCAGACAAGGAAAATATTTTAATTTTTTAATAATGAATGAATGAATGATTGAATGATTGAATGAATGAATGAATGGAAAAAACCTTACCTTTGTCGTGGCATTATCGCATTTGGGTCCCCCGTTTAATATTTTTTTAAATGCCGGATTACATTGATCGATTGTTCCAGTTATGTGATCAATGGAAAAATAAAGAGTCGTATCGATTCTGGAAAGAAAAAAAATTATTATTATTATTATTAATTTGTTTAATTTTATATACAAAGCATATGCAAAAAAAAATAAAAAACGTTTAAATAATAACGATGATGATGATGATGATGATAATTTTCCAGGAACAATTATGGAGGAAAAGTGATTAATTTAAACGGTATTAATGTCAATTCATCGGAGGATTAAATTTCAATCAAATTTTTTTTTTTTTTCCTCTCCATCAGCAACTGGAACAAAAAAAAAAAAAATATTTTTTTTATCTGGAACGAGGGAGAAAAAAAACGAACGAACGAATGAATGAATGAATGAATTTTGAAATGAGGAAAAAAATTCAAATCGATTTGTGACATCGAGAAGGGAGAGGGGAGGGGGACGGAAAAAAAGAAAAACTCCGTAACAAATAAATTTGTTTGTCAATCAAAACGTCGATGGAAAATTCTGATATGGGGAAATTTCTCGGAAAAAAATTTGGAAAATTGGAAAAATTCTCTAGAAATATTTCGGATAAATAAATTCCCTTTTTTTTTTTTTTATTCTACAGACACGTTAATGCCGGATCCAATTACGTTGTTATATTTGTTAAAGCGTGTGTAAATTTATCTAAAACTGACGGTTACATTATTTATCATTCAAACGTTTTTTTTTTTTTTTTTTGTTTTATATATTTATTTTTCGGATACCTTAAAAACCTTTTTAAATTCCTCTTCTTTATTTTAACAAATTCCAGGTACGGGAAAGGAAAAATTTTTTAATTTCGGTTAAAAAACCTCCCTCGAAAAAAAAAAAAAAACAGAAGGAAAAGTTGAGAATTTTTGTAGGAAAAAATCAATAGAAAACTTAATTTTTTCTCTCTCTTTCTCTCTCTCTCTCTATTTATGGAGAATTTTCTAGAAAACTGACAAAAACATGGATAATGGATAGTAACTGACTTGAAATCATTTTTAGTATAAAAGACTTATTTTAGAACCCCTGGAGCTTTGACTAAAAACATTCCAAAAAAAAAAATGATTTGATGAAATTTTTCATCCATCTTTTTCACTCCCCCTTCCCTCCCCCCTTCCGCCCCGCCCCGCCGACTTTTCATCTTTTCCGACGTTTACAATCATCATCATCATCTTTTCCTCTTTTTTTCATCAGGTTAAAGAGTAAAAAAAAAAAAAAAATTTTTTTCGGTCATGTTTTTGGTTGTCGTCATAATCGTCGGGTAACCTCCAGGAAAACTCGGGAAAATGAGAAAATAAAATCATCAAAGAATTTTCCTCCTCGTTTTTTTAATTCCCCCTTCCCCTCCTTTCAACCAATTAATATTTTATTGATTTTATATATATATAAACGTGAATATTTCCTTTTTTCTCTGCCGTACCGAGCCTTCCCCTCCCTTCCCTCCCTCTCTTTCTCTCTTCCTCTTCCCCGGTCTTTTTTCCGCGTTATCTATTTCCACGTCTTTTTTTTCTTTATTTCTTTCATTCGCAGTATTTAAATATGATCTTTTTTTTTATAACATTCATTTAAATATTAAAAAAAGGAAAAAGGAAAAAAGGAAAAGATAAATTTAATTTCCTCTTTCCGTTTTTCTTTTCAAATATGATTTGAGAAGACGTCGATTCTTTTTATTAAAAAAATTTTTTTTTGCTGTCGTTCCGTGTCGAAGTATCGATTATAAATTATAGCAAAACGATTAAAAAAAAAAAGGGAAAATCATTAATGTGATTCGTTTTCAATCAAAGGAAAAAAGGAGGAAAAAGAAATTTTTTGTTTTTCATTTTCTAGAATGAACAAAGGAAAATTTTTATAAATTCTCCAGGGGTTTGATTTTTATTTTAATTTTTCTATTGATGAAGTTTAAATTCATTTAAGTTTCTCTCTCTTTCTCTTCCTCTCTCTCACTTTCTCTCTCTCTCTCTCTCTCTCTCTAATAAAAAAGAAGAAAAAAATTTCCAAACTTACCTCACGGTATCGTTTTCAATGAAAAAATAATAACCGAAAGTCCAGAATTTCGTGAGACAGTTTTTAAATATTTTCGTCCATGAATTATTATTATTATTATTAACGGGAAGTAAAAAGGTTCGATCGGATCGTCTGCTAATTAATATTTCTGATCCTTTCCTGTAAACCGTTTGCGAAATCCTCGATCCGTCTGTTTTTTTCAATTTCACAACCGATATCGATGATATTCTATCGTGTTCCGCCATTATCGAATCCATAACATCCGTCATTTTATCCAAATCTCCTTTGTTTCTCTGTTCAAAACAAACAAACAAACAAAATTATTATTATTATTATTATTATCGATTACATTCGTTTGCGGGCGTTTATGAAATTAGAAAATTTTTTTTTTGTTATTATTTCATTGGAAATATTTTTGGCGAATTGTCGCGGAATGAAACCTTTCAATAATAAAAAAAAAAAAGGAAAAATTTTATTGCGATAATAAAAGAAGAAAAAGAAAAAGTATAAAGAAAGAAAGAAAGAAGAAAAGAAATAAAATACGAAAATGTCGATTTTCGCATCAACAACAACAAAAAAGTCGGAAAAACAAAAAAAGTGATAAAAAATAAAAACAACAAGTCGAAATGGAAAAATCATCAACCACCGGATGCGGAAAAACAAAATCTTAAAAAGTTAAAAAAAAGAACGAAAAAAGAAAACTTTAGTAACGAATGTGATAAATCAAAAATGGAAGAAAAAAGGAAAAAAAGGAAAAAGGAAAAAAGGAAAAAGAAGAAGAAGAAAAATCGTTTTTTTTAGAAAAAACGAAGACAGCCCGAGGGTAAAACCTAAAAGATTTTAATTTTCTCGACAGCACATCATGATCATCATCATCATCATCATCATTATTATTATTATTATTATTATTATTATTATTATTATCATTAAAACATGTTTTATAAAATGACGTCGGAAAAATGAAACCGCGTAAAACGTTAAAAAAGGAAAAAAGGAAAGAAAAAAAAACCGCAAAATAATATCATCATCATCATCGATCGAAAAATTAATAATAATAATAATTAATAATTTGTTTTTTTAATGTAGAAAATAAAATGGCGGACGAATAATGAGGGAAAATAAAAGGGAGCGACGCGGGCGGATTTAACGAGAAACGATTAAATTTATTTATTTAAAAAAAAAAAAATTAATGAAAAATTTCAAACGCGTCAAAAAAAAAAAAATCATTGCCGTCGGCTTTCTCTCTCCCCTCTCGCGGTTGCCTGCCCCCCACTTTATTATTTATTATCATTATTTTAAAAAATTTAAATTTTCGCGCGCAAAAGTAACGCGTGCGGTTTTTTTTTATTTAATGCAACTTTGCGAAAAGTTTTCAAAAAAAAGAAAATGGGATTAATTTTTAATCGCGTTTACGATAAAAAAAAAATTTTTGAAAACGGAGAAAATCAACACCAATCAACCAATCGGAGGGGATTATCGGGTGGAAAATCGAAATTATTAAAATTTTTCCTTAGGGATTTCCCCTCCCCCTCCTTCCTCCCCCACTAAAAATAAAACGCGCGAAACAAAAATAAATTTTTTAAATAATTTTTTCCAGTTTTTTTTTTTTTTAATATTTCTCGCGTTTGTTTTTTGACTTTTTCGCGCCAAATTTTTTTTCTATTTTTTAATTCTATTAAATTTTAATTTTAATCATCGACGCCATTTTGTTTTCCACTATCGACTCTTTAAAATTATACAAAAAAAAAAAAGGTTGAATCGAAAAAAAAACATTTTCGGAAATTGTTTAATTTGAAAAATATTTAAGTCTTATTATTATTACTATTATTATTATTATTGTTGTTGTTGTTGTTATTGTTGTTGTTGTTGTTGTCGTTGTTGTTGTTATTATTATTATTATTAATCTCCTTACTGATTTGTTTTTTTTTTTTTCGTTAAAGGATGTAGATTTTATAATTTTATGACGTAATAGCCGCCATTTTAAAACGTTGAAACCTTTTCTTTCATATTTAATATTATTATTATTATTCTTATTAATTGAAAAATTTAAACTTTGTATTTTATACTTTAATTTTCTTTCTCTTTCTCTCACACCACTACTCATTTTTCTTTCTCTTTCTCAAAATATCAATGTGATTAATATTAATTTATCCGAGCGGATATCTCGGTTTGATTTAGCTCGAAGGTGGGGGAGGGGAAATGTAGCCGTTAACCGTTAAATTAAAAATTTTCTTTTCCAAAAAAAAAACTGGAAAAAAAAAAGAAGGAAATATTTTCCTCCATAAATTTGTACGATAAAAGATCGATGATGTGATTACGTCATCATCGTTTTCATTAAAAACAATTTTTTTTTTAAAAAGGTGAATTCTGATTGGTCGGATCGTTCGGTCTCTTTCTCTCTTTAAAAGGAAAATTAAAAATTATTACGTTGATGTCTGAATCAAAAGTTTAATTAATTAAAAAAAAAAAAAATTTTTTTTCGAATTTTTTGAAAAAATCGTAAAAATAAAATAAATGACCGTTACAAAAAAAAAAAAAAAAAAAAAATGTCGGAAAACCATAACAACGCGTTTTAAAACATATTTTTCGTTTCGTAATTACTTTTTTTTTTTTCTCCAGAAAAAAAAAGTTTTAGAAAAACGTTAACGGGAGTTAAAATTTTTTTTTTAAATGGATAATTAACTCGAGCCGTGAAAAGTTTAACGAGAGAACAAAAAAAAAAGGAAAAAAGGAAAAAAGGAAAGGAAAAAAAAAACTTTAAAAACTTACCGCCAACACGTTGGTTAGCTTTTCCGCTTCGTTTCTGTCAGTCAAAATGTTTTCCGAAACAATATCGTCGGTTATGGAAAAGTTTTCGACGATATTTTCAAAACAATCGTCGTCTATATTATTATTATTATTATTATTATTATCGTCGTCGTCGACGATTCCGTCAACACTTTCTGCCAGTGCTACCAACGGTTGAGCAAAATAAAAATTTTTATTATTATTTCCGACGAAACTCGGTGATGTAGTATTATTATTATCATCATCATCACTTCGACGATTTTTATTTTTCATAACGGCCACGTTTTCTTTTACTCTATGAAAAATCCCATCATTTGTTGACACGTGACTTTGCGTCGAACTTTCCAGATGGGATTCGTTATAAAAAATAAATTTTTCCTCTGGCGAATCGTCGACAAATTTCCCCGTTATTTTTTCATCATTGATTTTTTTAAACGTGGCAATAGAATATTCGCGAGTCGTTTCGTGTTTCACTCCGATAAAATCCCGATCATCATCATCATCATAATTCGTTCTGTTATCGTTCGAATCGTAATATTTTATTACGTCGTCGTTGTCGACGTCATCATCGTCGTCGTCATCGTCGTTGACGACGATCTTATTATCATCATCAGTAGTATCAACGTAGGAAAAATGATTTGTTGTCGTTTTTTTCACCGAGCGTGACGAGGATTGTGACGTAATAGAGCGGAAATCGTAATCGTCGCCATTTTTCGATGAAACGACGTGTGGCATCGTCACCGTCCAATCATTTTTACTAACGTTCGTCGTTAAATAATAATTTTCTTTTTGTAAATTATTATTATTTTTTTTGTTTAAATATGTCGTCGTCGACGACGACCAGGGAATCGTCGTGTAATTTTGTTTCGTCGCGTATTTATCTTGTTGACGGTGACGAATTTCCGTTTGACTAAATTGTAAAACATCGAAAATAAATAATATAAAGACTCCAGGTTTCATTACGTCACGCCGACTGTCACGTAGGCAAGCATATTTTAGTCGAAGTGAAAAGAAATCATAACAGATTTATATTAATTACATTTTTTTTTCTGCTGTTGTCGTCGTCGTCGCTCCTGTTGTTGTTGTTTTTGTGTTTTCTGTTTTTCGGTTTATGCTTTTCCGGTTTACGGTTTAATTATCTGTAAATAAAAAAAAAAAATTTTTTAATTTTTTAAATTATCTCTACGGCGTCGTCGTCATCGTCGACGTCGACGACGACGATAATAATTTTTTTTTCTTATTTTATAACGTTCGTAACGAATGACGACGTGGCAGGAATTGTGGTAAGAATAGAGTAATAAAACCGAAATCAATTATAAATTAACTTTATTTGCATTTAATAATAATGATAATGATAATAATAACAACGCGAAGGGTGTCGTCTAACGGTTTTATTTTTTTTATATAGCGTCACAAAATTAAGTCATAATTCACTGCGGTATTTTTTTTTTATTTTTATATTTATTTAAGATATTAAATATAAAAAAAAAAAAAATTTTTTTTAACGGTTTATTTACTTCCGGTTCACGATTTATTAAAAAAAAATAGCGCGAAACGTCGTTCGAATGTTTTTCGTTAATTTAAAAATAACGAAATAAAATCGGGAGTATAACTTTTTAAGTTTTCCCCTCCCCCTTTCCTTCTCCCTTTCCCCCCTTCCCTTCCCTCCCCCCTTTTCTTATTCGTTTTGTAAATTTAAACGACCGCGTTTATTATTAATATTATTATTATTACGATAATATTAATAAAATGAAATTTATTTACTTGAAAATTTTGTACATTTTAAATGTAACGGGGAGGCGGGGGAAGATGGGGGGCGGGGGGAATTAAAGAAAAGTTTAAAGTTTTTTTTTTTTAATAAAATGCACATACACGCACTTGTTTCAAACGACTTTTTAAATTGTTGTTAAACATTATTAAATTGTTTAATTATTTTTACAACTCGTAAAAAATAATAATGATAATAATTTTTTTATCTCTCTCTCTCTCTATTTATTAATAATTTACGCATTTGTTTGTTTGTTACCTCTGTCGATGTTATTTTAAATAAGTAAAAAAAAAATTTTCCAAAGATTAATTTGGATTTATCGATTATGATAATCGATCGATATTTAAAAAATATATACGTATTGATCCTTTCTCTCTCTCTCTCTCTCTTTCTTTCTCTTTCTTTCTCACGTTTTCATTTCTCTCTTTTCTTATTTTTTTTTTTTTTACGACGATTTTACGAGTACGAGTTGATTTTTATATTATAAATCGATGGATTTTGATGATGTCGTGGAAAAACTGGGGGTTGGAGGGAGAAGGAGGGGAAATTTCGATTGTTATTAAGTAAAAAATAATAATAATAATAATAAACGAAAAGGTTTTTATTTTTTTTTATATTTTTTTTCGGAAAGGATAAAAAAAGATAAAAGATGTGAAAGAGAGAGAAATGAAATGTCAGGAGAGGATTAAAAACGTTTTTTTGAGACAAATTTCAAAAAAAGAAAAATGTCGTTTTTTTCTACCCATGATTTTTCCCCCTCCCTCCCCCACACTCGTTTCCGTTTTCTCTTTTTCTATTTCCGTTCACGTATAAAAAAAAAGGAACATTTTTTCAATTGGTGTTAATTAAAATATTTAATAATCGTTGTTTTCGAATTATTATTATTATAATTTCGGTGCCGTCGCGTTTAAAACGTTTTTCTCACTCTCTCTTTTCTTTTTTATTACTCCCCACGGTTCCCCGCAAAAGTGTAGTCGTTTCCTTTTTTCCTTTTTTAATTTTTAAAATTACTCTCTCGTGATGTGTAAAAAAAAAAAAAAGAAAAAAATTTTTTTAAATAAATAAATAAAAATTCATTTGTAAAAAAGGTTTTTCCGCCGCCATCTTTCTTCTTTACATTCGTACTCAGCCGGGCCCGGTAATTGATGATAATAATAATAATAATAATTTTCAATCGTTAAATATTTTTCCAATAATAATAATAATAATAAAATCTCGCGGTAATTAATTCTTCGGTGATATAAAAAAAAATTTTATCACCACTTGATGGAAAACACAAAAAAGACACGAAAAGGAAATCCTGGAAGCTTAATGTTAAATCGGATGAATGAATTTGTGTTTCCCATTTACCTTTTCCACCTCTCTTTATCTCTCTCTATCTATCTTTCTATCTATCTGTCTCTCTCTCTCACTTATTTTTCTCCTCCAGTAAATGCAAAATGAAAAAAAAAAAAAAAAAAAAAAAGTTTATCCGACTTAATTTTACTTTAATTATCGACACGAGTTCACATACGTAATTTTTTAATAATAATAATAATAATAATAATAATAATAATAATAATAATAATAATAATAATAATAATAATGATAATAATAATAATGATATTAATTAGTTTAAATTTTAGTAAAAATTTTTTTTTTTTTTAAATAAATATGGCGTCGTCGTCGTCGATTCGATAAATTTAATTACGATTCGTTTTGTATTAATGATTATTATTCAATTAAAAAATTTTCCACGAGCGGGCGTTTATCCAGAAAATACGAGGGGAACGGGAGGATGGGGGGAAGGGGAAAACGGTGAGAAAAGGGTGGGAAAGGGAATTTTATCGAAAACGATAAATATAAATAATAAATTAAATTGTTTTAAAAAGAAATCCAAAATCCCAAAAGTGACATATTCGGTTTATTGTTTTTTTATTTATTTATTTAATAATATTATTATATTATTATTAATATTATTATTACACAACGTTACCGGATATTTATATTACGTTACCGGATATTAATCTCTCGCGGGCAATAATTTAAAAAATTTATTTATTTATTCAATAGTTAGTAAAAAAAAAAAAAAAAAGTTTTTCTTAATTAGTTTTCTTTTCTTTCTTTTTCTCGGTTTTTCCAGGAGGAAGAAAATTTTTTTTTGTACGGAACGAAAAGAATTTGAAAAAATAAAAAAAAATGGCGGGAAATTTAAAAAAATAAAAATAAATTGCGTACAAGAATTTTTTTTTTTTTTATTTACCGAATTCCCGAAAAATGATCCATAAAAAAACTCCAGTAAGTCGTCGACTTACTGGAGTTTTTTTTTTTTTTAATATTAAAAAAAAAAAAAAAAAAAAAAAAATTAACTAATTTATGTCATAATCAGAAAAGGTTTTTCCTTCCCTCTCTCTCTATCTCTATCTCTCTCTTTTTCTTTCCTTAACGCATAGAGAAAAACTTTCAAAAATTTTTATTTTTTTTAACCGCCGCGCCATTTTCGAGTAAGATACGGTTTTAAATTTTTTTTTTTTTTTTTTAACATTTTTAAAATAATTATTATCATTATTATTATTTTTCCTGGAGAACGTCATGGAAAAAAAAAAAGAAAAAACGATGGAAAAATATTTTCTACGAAAACATTTTTTTAATTTTTTTTTTCCACGTCAGATTTTAAAACGTTTTGTTAGTGCCACGACATTTTTTTTTCCTCTTGTTAAAACTCGTCGTTTAAAAAAAAAAGAAAATAATTAGAAACACCCGAAATTTCCGTACGATGGGAAAGGAGGAAGGGAGGAAGAGAGAGGAAGTTAAAAGGGGAAAACGTGTGTCAAGTCCGCGAAACAGGAAATAAATGAATAAAAAAAAAAAAAGAAAAACGGAAATGATGATGATGATGGAAAAAATGTGATTTTTTCCAATGTCAACGTGAAAAGAAAGGAAAAATATTATCATTCGTATCGAATCATTATCTGTAAAAAATTTTTTGACGTCACTTTTCTTTTTACCTATTGACACGTTCGTTTACGAACGATTTTTTTTTTTTTTGACAAAGGAAAAAAGGAAAAGAAAAAGGTGAAAATTTTGTTTTAAAAAATTTTTGTTTGTTGTTTGTTGTTGTTTCCAACCGGGAAATTTTTACTTACGGTAGATTTAAAATCATCATTTAGATCTCCGCGTTTGTTCGTTTGTTTCCTTTTAAAAAAAATTTCTTTCTAGTGACACTTTAAAAAAAAATGGAGGAGGGGGGGAAATTAAAATAATATTCTTTTTATTATTTTGGAAAAAAAAAAACTAATATAAAATCTTGAAAATTAAAAAAAAGGAAAAAAAAAGTAATTAAGTTTTTTTTTTTTTTTTAAAAAAAATTTGAAACGATTATTTTAAAAGGTTTTTTTACCTTTTTTCCTTTTTTTACCTTTTTTTCCTTTTTTTTTGTTCCTTTGATAATGAAAAATGAGTAATAAAATATGTTGTAGGAAAATAAACAAAAAATTTCATCCGTACTTTTTTTCTTATTTCGACAAATTTTTTTTTTTTTTCTGTAAAAAATTAAAATTTATAATTT
>NW_002987464.1:97244-181443 GCF_000006295.1 Pediculus humanus corporis | reverse complement strand
TATCATTATTATTATTATTATTATCCACCATTAAACACGACAAGGCTACTTGTCGGGGTTTTTTAAGTATTTATCCGAGGTTTCTACCCGATTCCTTAGGGACAAATACTCGAATTTCGGTGGTGCCACTTATTATAAGATAGCACCACATCAATTCTTGAAGGTCTTCCTGAGTCCATCTTTATTCGATGGGAACGATTTGTCTCCTGAACTGGGCTCCAGTGACTAACATCTTTGGAGTGGCCAGGATCAGAAGCAGTGAAATTCACATTCTCGTCGAGCTGCCTCAGGTCGACAGTAGAACAAGATTTGTTTTTTTTTTTTTTTGGTTCTTACTTTGTCTTGTTCTCATTTTTTTTTTGCTCTTTTAAGCCAACAGCACGTGGCGTTCTCAGACGGTCACCCATCCAAGTTTGCACCACGCCCAATGCTGCTTAACTTCGGTGATCGTACGGGAACCGGTGTGACCAGCACGGTATGGCCGTTGACTTTTATTATTATTATTATTATTATTATTATTATTATTATTATTATTATTATTATTATTATTATTATTAAAGTAATAAATCAAATTTAAAAGTCAAAAATGAGTAAAGCCGCGAAATCAAATTTGATGATTGAAATTTTTTTTTTTTTTTTAAATAACAAACACATTATCCGCGGTTTGTTGTTTGTTGTTCTTTCTTTTGGTGTTATTATATAGCGCTATAATAATAATATTGTATATTTTGCGGTTTTTATCCGAATAATGCTATAATAAATAGAAGAGTTAAACGTTATTGTTACGGTGGTTGTTTTTGTTTGTTTGTTTGTTTTGTCATTGATGAGGTGAGGTAAATGCGTGGAGGGGAAAATAGGATAAGATGCGTTGATTTTGCGGTTAACATAATGGTTTCGTTACAAAAAAAATATTAAAAAAAGTTCGTTAAATACTCGCGAAATTATTATTATTAATATCGAATTTAAATTTTTAAACCGTTACGTTTTTTCATTCATTTAAAATTATGTTTATTGTTGTCGGTTCTATCATAAATGAAATAAACATTAAAAAAATTGTCGCGGTTGTGACATAAGTCGACGATTTCATAGAGTAAAAAAAAATAGTCCGTAGTCGATGATGGCGGGTAAACTCGTGAACGACGTCACATGTCTTGTTTATTTAACCGCGTTTCGAAGCAAACGTTTTTCATTTATTTATTTTGTATTTTTTCATAAGTTATTATTATTATTATTATTATTTACAAAGTATAAAATTTAAACAAGTTTTAATTAAATTAAAAGATTTCAAATCGATTATTTATTTTTGAGAGAGAGAGCGTGGGTTTATGTTATTTTACGCACAAAATACATAACCTCAAAGTCGCGCATGGTTAATACATATATTGCTATGATCTTCGATTTATTTTTCTTTTCTCGATACTAAAAATCAATAAATCTAATTTACGATTCGATTATCGATCGATTATTCATAACACAAGTCGCGAATAAGAAGAATTATTAAGATTTTGTATTGATGGCAAGCAAGATGTCCTCCACGTGGGTATGTGTTAATCACTTTGTTAGTCAATCATTTTCATTCCAATCATTTTGGTTTTCATTGATATTGTTATAATCTCATATTCAATGTTTGTTAACAATAACAATGTTACCATGGAAACCAAATTTCTGTTCTATTGCTAAACGAAGCTTCTAGAAACTTCTTTCTTTTGTTTTTGTTAACTCATATCGTTTGTCTTTTTTAATTTTGATTGTTGTTTCGTTCCAAACAAAATACTAACAATAAAACGAACTTGTAAAAGGTGGTTTGACATCTTAGCAAGCGTTCTTTTGATCTTGTTTGTCTCCAATTCAATTCTTCTTCTTTAATTTTAGTTTTAGTGTAAGTGATAGAGTTGTTAAGTGTTTTGTGAAGAAGTTAAAATAACCTTACTTGTGAAAAGTGTATGCTAAGCGTTAAACATGATGCAAGAAACAAATTATAAGCATAAAGAACGAATGGTAACATAACAATATGGTGTTTCAGGTACTCCTTGAAGTTTAAAATGAAATCTTTCCAATGTTCCATTGGTCTGAGGATGATACCTTAGCAGGACAGAATTCTTAGAATTCCGAATAATGTTACGAATTTTGGAAGCGATTGTCCTAGCTTCGTGATTCGGAAACGATTCTGCGTAGGAATACTTTGTCAAGTCGTCCTGCATGGTCAAAATAAATTTATTTCCGTCACAGGTGAAAGGTAGCGGTCCCATTATGTCTATGGCCAGTCTTTCAAATGCCTCCTGTGATGTGTTGGTAACTTCCAAAGGTGCCTTTAAGGGTTGGTAATTTTACACGTATTTTTCAATATCCTTTTTCATTTTTTCCAATAATAACGTTCCTTAATTCTTTTATAGGTTTTTTGGAAAATCCAAAATGTCCAACCGATTTGGAATCGTCATTTCCTATCAAAATTCTCTCGATTCCCTCCTTGGTCTTGGGACAGATTCTTTCAAATTTATCAGATGGTGATATATTTATTAGGGCATCATCATTCGAAGCGTCATCAAGATCAGCATTCGAATCGAGACTTCCTTTCTTGTATACAATTTTATAATCATATTCCTCTGATTTGATTCTCCAAAGTGCCAGCCTACTATTAGGATCCTTACAATTGAATAACCATGTTAAAGGTTTATGATCGGTTACTATTGTGAATCTTCTTCCGAAAAGATGGTGTCGGAAATGTTTCACACTCCACACAATGGCAAGGAGTTCCTTTTCGATTACGCTATATTTGAGTTCTGATTCGTTTATAGTTCTAGAGGCATAAGCAACTGGTAAATCCTTTCCTATTTCACCCTGGCTAAGTACTGCTCCTATAGCGAAGTTTGAGGCATCTGTAGCTAAGATGAATTCGCGGGTAAAATCTCGATATTGTTATGTTCGGTTCGTTTCTTTATATTATAAGTCGCAAATTAATATTAAAATTAATTTACGGCTTATTTCTTGTGACGTGTTGTTAAATGCTTAGCATACACTTTTTCACAAAATAAAAGTAGTAAAGGTTATTTTAACTCGCGAACAAACACTTGGAAATTATCACTACAACAAAATTAATATTAGAATTAACGGATAAGAACTTAATATAGCAAAACTAAGAATCAAAAGAACGCGTGCAAACATGTGAAGTTTCCCTTTATAACTTCGGTCTTTAGCTAGTCAATTGTTTCGAATGTTCAACAATGCAAACGAGCAAACACTTGCAAAAGAAAGAGTTTCTAGAAGCTTCGCTTCTTTTTAATAAACCTTCGATAGTATCCAACTAAACCTAAGAACCTTTTTATGTCTTTCGTATTTTTCGGGGTCGAAAATGAATTTATGCCTTGTATTTTGTCTGGATTGGGCCTGACACCAGGGTGCTGATCATGAATGACCATTATATTCAATTTTTCTCCTTTAATTTAGATCTTATAAGTTCAGTAAGATCTATTACCTTCGCATCTTTGATATCTCTATGAAAATGCGAAAATTCTCCTAGTGTTTCTTTTATGCATGAATGAATGCATCGTCTCTCTTTGGTTCTTCAAGTTTCGAAGTGTATTTCAAGGTGATGTTATGGTATATAGCTGATATAGCCTTGTTCCTCGTTAGCTTCTTGAGATGTATTGGGTCTGTGTCGTGTGACGTTTTTGTTTCTTCTTACTAGAATGAGGAGAGTATACAAAATTTGCCTCCCAACCAAGTTTTTCTTTCACCGCCTTCTGGATCAATTTCTAAGTCAGACGTGCCATCTTTCCCCTTTACCTTGTCCGATGGTCCGATGTCTTTGTGAAATGATTCATGAGGTCCGAAGGCAAATGCATCATCTTCATTGATCCCAATCGCATCTGCAATAAGAGCATCCTTTCCGGCTATATCATCATCTATAACGTGAAGGATTCGTTGCGATTCCTGTTGTTCAGAATTTCCTACCGACTGCGCCAATATATATGTTGTTATGATGTTCGATTTTTCTTTTATCGAATCAACAAATCGATAAACCTTTGAATCTCCGATTCGATTATACATAACACAAAGTTTTTCTTCTTCCCCTCTTCTCTTCTTCGCTTTCTATGATGGCTACTATATCGTATCTGTGGCACACTCGTAGCGAAGAAGAAGAAGAATTATTACGATTCTGCCTTATAGCAAGCAAGATGTTCATATTGTTATGTTCGGTTCGTTTCTTTATATTATAAGTCGCGAACAAACAGTTATAAACTATCACTACAACAAAATTAATATTAGAATTAACGGATAAGAACTTAATATAACAAAACGAAGAATCAAAAGAATGCTGTGAAGCTTCCTTTTATAACCTCGGTTTTTCGTTAGTCAAGAGTTTTTTCTAAAAGCTTCGCTTCTAGAAAGTACAATTTGCAACGTAAATATTGAAAAAATTTAAACATTAAGTACACGGGATCATAACAATATGTTCTTCATTGAGGTGATGAATGAATTATAGGAAAAGATGACGGATGGACAAACGTCACCGGAAGAACACTCACGACAAGATGAAAAGAACCGGATATCCTTAGGGATTTCACCACCTTTTATGTATGTCTCACTCATTGTTTATACATTCACCGCAATAAAATGTGATACGAAATTAATAATATTTTAAATTTATTTAATTCCGCCATTTTTTTTTTTTTTTTTTAATTATCTTATCGTGATGGTTTCGGTTAACGATCGTAAGTCACAAATGAAAACGCGACTAATTTTTAATTTTAATTAATGAAACGTTTAATATTACACACGCGCGCACACACACACACGCACACGTTACTTGCACGTGTTGATAAAAATTTTCCTTGGTTTTATTATTATTAAGTCAATTAACGTATGTACGACGTGACGTGTTGTTATTACATCATTGCAAAAATATTATTATTATTATTATTATTATTATAAATGTAATTTATTTAATATAAAAAAAGACAGAGAGAGAGAGAGATTACAAAAAAAAAAAAAAAAATTGGAAAAGTTGGAAGCGAAAATACTGTCGTATTAATTTTTCAAGATTTTAAATAAAAAGTTTTTAATTCTTTTTTTTTTTAAAAAAAAAAAGTGGACGGAGGAGGGGGTAGGGGTGAGGAGGGAGGGAGGGAGGGGGAGAGAAAAAAATTTTCAAGTTTTCTAAAAATAGAGAGGAAAAAGAAAAACCTCAACTTTTTTGTCTTAAGTTAGGTGGTGTAACTTTAAAATAAAATGACACTCTCTAATTAACGCTTTAAAAACTAGTTTGTTTAAAAAAAAAGTAGTTTGTTTGTTTGTTTGTTTGTTTGTTTGTTTTAAATACAAATTTTTTTTTTTTTTACGGTTTGTCCTACAATAGTTTCTCATTTTAATTAATTTTTAAAAATGAAAAAACGAACGAATATGAATTTGTTTATAAACAAAAAAAAAATTTTTTTTCAATTTTTAATTGAATTATTATCATCATCATCATCGTTTGTTTTTTGTTTTACGAGAATCGATATTTTTTTAAATAAAATAAATTATTAACAAACAAACAAACAACTACTGTAAAAAATAATAATAATAAAATCGAATCCATTTTGTTGTTTTTTATTTAATTAAATAATTTGCAAAAAAAATAAAAAAATTTTTTTAATAACTTTTAATTTTTTTTTTAAACAAAAGAATAGGAAAACTAACAAACAAAAGGGAAAAACAAACGACGGAAAATTCAAAATGGCGGATGACTTTAAAAAAAAAAAATTAATTTTAATAATAATAATAAAAAAATGTTTTTTTTTTTTTTTCGGGGTTTTTGTATTTGAGGGAGGAGTTCTCGTTAAGAAAATTAAAGGGGAGGAGGAGGGGAGGGGAGCAGGAAAAAAGAGTAATAAAATAATGTGTGTGTGTGCGTGGGGAAGACGTAATAAATAAATAATAATAATAATAAAACATGTGGTGGTAAAAGTTATTAATAAAAAAAAAAAACCGTTAAAACTTTCACACGAACGTACGTATAAACGTTTTTCTTGTCAAAAATTGTTTATTATTTTAAAATTAATTTGTTGCTTGTCGGTTGTTGGTTGTTGGTTGTTGTTGTTGTTGTTACTTTTACATAGCGTAATTATTTTACATAAAAAACTTTTTTACAAATTTTTTTTTTCTTCTCACCACCACTCGAACGAACGAAAACAAAAACCCAACCGATCGATATTAATAATGATGATGATGATGATGATGATGTTGATGATAAATTCGTGAATTTATTTACCGCGGAAGGGGATGGAATGGGGGTGGGGTAGGGAGGGAAGGGGGAAGATGAGTGGGAGCTGGAAAAATTCCTTTTTTTTTATTATTTTTTTTTTGTGCGTATGTGTGTGTGTGTGTGTGTGAATTCGGTGGTTTATCGATTTAAAAATAATTTTCAGTCGTTTGTTTGACGTCGTCTATTGTTTGTCTTTGTGTTTGTTGTTGTCGTTTAAGCCATTTAAAATTGAATAAATAAAATAACGTTAAATCTCATTTAATTAAAATTCCAAACGATTATTTTTACAGTGTGGCCATATCGCACAAAAAACACGTAAAAAAAAAAAAATGAAAAAAACCGTCCGGAAAATTATTTACCGGGAAAAATTAATTATTATTATTATCATTTTGAAAAATTGTTTTTTATTTATAAATAAAATTATTATTATTATTATTACGGGGTAATAATTAATTATTATTCGAATTTTTTTTATTAATGATAAAAAAAATGAAAACGTGGTTTATAAAATTTTATTATTATTATTATTATTATTTCCGGTCTTTTTAAATATTACGTAATAATAATAATAATAATAATAATAATAATAATGATAATAATGATAACAATTTTATTAATTAGTTATTAGTAAATAAAATAATGTATTAATTAAATGAGAAAATTATTTTAATAAAATAATTTCGACAAAAAAAAATTATTTCGGCGTTTATTTTTACGCCTACAAATATTATCATTATTATTATTATTATTATTACGGGTGATGATGATGATGATGATGATAATAATAAAAACATTTTAATTAATTTTAATGAGAAAAATAATAATAAAACTTACGGTTGTTGTTGTTGTTGTTGTTGTTGTTATTATAATTAAATCGATACGAAAAATTTTTATCGTTTATAATAATATACATTTCACGTAGATTAATTTTATATGCGTGATTGAGTGCGTGCGTGCGTGCGTACGTGCGTATAAAATATGCGTGATTTTTTATTTATTTATTTAAAAAAAATTTTATATATATATTATTTCGCAAAATGAAATTTAAAAAGAAACGACGTTTCATCACGAACGATCCGCTAAAACTCTCGCCCTGCATGAAATTTTTCTTCCCTTTCTCCTCTTCCCGGTATTCCCGATATTGTCTCAGCTCCGAAGCTTCCTGCAAAAAGGAAGTCAATACGAATTTGAAAAAAGAGGTGAGAACGAAAAAGAGAGAAAAAAAAAGGTTTTTTTGTTTTGAATCCATTGTATTTAATTTCTTATTAAATTAAATCATTTCGAATTTTAATTTTTTATTTTCATTTAAAAAAATTACAAATTGATTAATGCTTCTTATCATAGAGTAATTAAACTCGTAAGGATACGTTTTGATTAAATTAATTTCGTTTTTATTCGGTGATGTTACGTAAGGTTCGTAAAATAACCTTTTTTCGGAATTAGAGATGAGAAAAAATGCAATATTTAATCGTAATTATTGATTTTTTTTTAAAAATATTTTTAATCACCGGAAAATGTGACGTTGATGTATGGCAGTGGATTATTTTTAATTATCATTTAATTTTTGAAATGTTTTTTCGTCGTTGACATTCAAAGTAAAATAATTCCATCGTTTATTAATACCAACTCTAATTTATTTATTTATTTATATATATTAAAATAATTAAATCATTTATTTTTATTTGTGATAATATTATTTTGTTTATCATAGGGTATTAATAACTATCAAAATCCGTTAAATGTAAATGAATAACTATTCTATTTACACGACAGTTTTTTAAGTTGGCAATACTGTTAAATTTGGAACTTGACAGGTAGTAGTTTATTTTGAGCCACGCGTCTGTTAGGATTATTTATTATTTATTAATTTCTAGTATTAAAAAGTTGATTAATTAAAATTTTAAGGCTCGATAAGGTTCGAAAATGTCTTTTTTTTCCTTTCTATTATGTTTGTTTGCATGATTTATTGTCACATTTTATTTTTCTTTTAATCATTTTACTATCGGTTTTTGGTCATTTTTTTTTCATTTGAATTTATTTTACTCTTGAGTATTTCTTTCTTATTATGGATAAAAAATATATATAATTGACTTTTTCATTTTCGATACGTTTTTATTTGTTTAACTTTACGCAAATACATATAATAATTATTGTAGTTTATTGTTTAATTTTTTTAAAAAAATTTATTTAGGTAATTTTTTTTTTTTTTTTTTGAATTGAAAAGAAGAAGTTAATCATTTAATGTCTTTAGTTATATAATCAACTACTTTTCTACAGAATACAGTATCTGTTTCATAAATTTTTAAAATTATTTTTTGTCTAAAGGCTTAAATTACAAATTGATAATAATAATATTAGACATTTATCGAGAGATGTGAATTTCATTTTTAATTTTAATCATTATTATGTTTTTTTTTTTTTTTTTTTTATGCCTTTAGTTTGAAGAAAGTCTTTAAAATATTTTGAATTTTTTTTTTTTTTTTATTAAATTCATTTTATGCATTATTCAGTTCATTTAATATAATCATTTTATCACATTGATGTTAATATCGAGTGTACAGATCAATCATTTTCAATCAAAATTTTCATTGCGAATATGTCAAATCACATCATGATTGCTTTTTAAATAATTAATATTCATTTTAATTCAACATGTATGCTAAAAAACATGTTTGAATAATTTGAAAAATTGTAATTTATAGCCTATATATAAATTCACTGCTCCTTGTAAATTGTTACAGATATTTTTTCTGTGAAAAGTAAAAGACTTAAAATGGAAGCACTCGAAGCGGAAGCTAAAGAAAAAGGAACAAAATATGTTATGGGTATATTACAAAGACCTGGTCAACTTGAAAAATTAGATCAGTATAAGTTACGAGTCATTCGTAAGAAAGCATCAGTTGAAACACAATTGAAAACGGCAATGCAAAGTCAACTCGATGGAGTTAGAGAAGGTTTAAAACTTCTTGAAGTCGCTCAAAATGATGTCAAAGAAATCAAATCGAATATGATTTGGGTGAAAAAATCAATACAAAACATTCCGGACTTGCTTAAAAAATTACAAGCTGTGAAGGAAGAAAACATGCGTCATTCTCAGTATGAAACAGCCAAACATAACCTCAAACACATATTCAACGTACCTGATATTGTGAAGAAAACAAAAAATTGGATTATAGAAGGAAAATTACTGTTTGCTAAACAAAGTCTGGCAGAATTGGAAAATTCAAGGGATGATCTTTTATTCGAGCTTCATAAACTTCCGCATACATCTCAGGCTGATCGAATAATGTTGGAAATGTATTTTGAAGAAATCGGACAACTCTCGGACATGATTAAAAAACAAGTTTGCCTCATTTTAAGTAGAACTTTGAATACAGTAAGAAAAGACCCGACCATAATAGTCACGGCTTTGAGAATAATCGAAGCAGAAGAAAAAGCGGATGCCTTTCACGAAATGAGAAGAAAGCAAACAAATTTTTGCTCTGCGGGTAGACCGAAAAAGTGGAAAGCCATGGCATTATCCGTTTTGGAAGAAGCCGTTTCCCAAAGAATCGAGGGCACGCAAACAGACGAACGTGAAAATCATAAAATGTGGTTGGTTCGTCATTTGGAATTGACAAGACTGTTGATATTGGAAGATTTAAGAGTGGTCAAAACTCTTTGCATACTATGCTTTCCTCGTTCTTGGAACATTGTCGACACCTACGTAAGAATGTATCACAGGTGTCTGTCGAATCATTTTAAAGAAATCATTCAGAAGGGTTTGATAGGAAACGAAAACGTTTCACTTTTGTCGTGGTGTCTCAACACTTATCCAGGTCCCGAATTAATGTCTCATCCTGAATTGAAAATCGATATCAATCAGTACGAGCCACTCTTACCCGAGAGCCTGATTGACGATCTTCAGCAACGTTATTTATCCGACGTCGAAGCTAATTACGTGGAATGGATGAAGAAAACATTGGAAAAAGAAGAAGAAGATTGGATGAAAGCGATGCCGCTCGAGGATGCCGGATACTACCAATCCTCAGCTCCGGATATCGTTTTCCAAATAGTCAATCAAAATTTGGAAGTTGCCAGAACGATAAATCAAAAACTAATCGATAAAGTTTTGCTGTTGAGCATGGAGCAAACGATCAATTTTGCGAAGCTTTACGGCGAAGCCATATTGCAATTGAAAAATAAACATTTCGTCGACAGGAGTCAAAATCCTTACTACACGCAACACATGATAAGCATCGTGAATAATTGCATGCAATTTCGAGAATTTGCCGGACGATGGAAGTCGGACATTCGAACGAAGGAAACGGTTAAAGTTTACGAGAAATTAATGCAGTCCTACCTGGAAGTGAGAAACGAATCCGTCAAATATTTACTCACGGAAGCTTTCAGAGACCTTTATTTACATTTCAACGATTTGTTCACGCCGAAATGGTTGACTTCATCGGCTCCCGTCGACACGATTTGCCTCACGTTCGAAGATTATTTTCAAGACTACGTTCACTTGACGACGGAAAATTTCGAATACGTCATATCGTTCGCTCAAACGCACGTCGCGAAATGTTTCATATACAAAATAATGCAGGGAAAAATAAGTTTTGGAAATTACGAAGAGCGGAAAGAAGCGACGAACAAAATCAAAACGGAAATACTTCAGATAAAAAGTTTCTTTCACAGGATCGCGCCGAACGTGAAAATCGATCAGAATTTCGATTTGATCGATCCGCTCGTTGAAATAATTCGAGTTCAAGATCCGGAAATGTTATTGTTGGACTTGCACGAACTCGTGGCGAGATTTTCCGACATAACGGAAACTCAACTCGAATGTTTGCTCATGATACGGGGAGATTTGAAAAGATCCGAAGTGAGAGATAAAGTTTCCTACATATTGAGTTCGAGAACGAATCAACCCAAAGACACGCTAATAAAAAAAAGCATTTTTTCATTTATCGGACGAGGAAATGTTAGCATGGATTGGGATGCATACTGGTCGGAATATTTAAACTGACGGGGAAAAAAATACGTATAAAAAAAAGAAAAATTAATTATTATTATTATTATTACGATGATGATAATATTTTAATAGGCTGTGATGAAATGAACGAACGTACCGCCACCGCCGCCATTTAATAAAATCAAGCTTTTCGCTATCATAATCGAATTAATAGGATAGGATAGAAAAAAAATAAGTCGAATGAATAATAATTATGTAACATTTAATGTCAATTATTAATCGATGTCGGTGTTATTTATTTATTTATTATGATGATAAATAATGTATTTATAACTTTAGATTAATAATAAAATATATTTTTTTATTAAAAATAAGCCTAAATAAGTTTTTAATATCGTATGAAATCGTAATAAATGAAAATAAAAAATTAATAAATTTTTATTAAATTTTTTTTCAATAATAGATTATGTAATTTATTTATAATAAATCGGACCGTTTGTTACGTACAATATTATTATTATTATTATTATTATTATTATTTTGTTAAATTAAACGTAAGTATGTGAATTAATTAATTATTTATTTATTATTAATGTGTTGTTGCTGCTGTTGCTATTATTAGTTTGAATACTTTTTTAAAATTTTCTGTTGTTTTTCTTTGTTAACCCAAAAAAATTAAATATATTAATAATAATGATAATAGAATTAATATTAATAATAATAATAATATTAAGTTTTCTATTGACAAAAAAAAATTTAACCGAAGGAGTAGATAAGTAGTGTAACCTTGACACGAGTCAATGCGTTTTTCTATAATAGTTTGTTCGTTTAGTAGTTGTGGTGAAGTTATTAATAATTTTTTGATTAATTAATTTATTAATTAATTAATTTTGTTTGTTTGTTTGTTTGTTTGTAGTAAATAATGGTTTACAAAGGATTATTAAATATAAATATTCGTACTTTGTCACCGTTGCCGGGTTTGGGAAGAGTTCAAGCGTATAGAATATTGGAAAGGAAAAATTATTTATTTTTTAATCACGAATCACCGGGTAATAATAAGTATAGGAAATTTTCCAGGGGAGTTTTTCGTTGTCAAAAGAATGCAGAGAAAGTCGAGGAAAAGTCGAGAAATGGTATCCCGTATGAAAATTTAATCGTTGGAGTACCCAAAGAAATTTGGAAAAATGAAAAAAGGTACATATTGTTATAATTTAACGAAAAAGGTTTTTTTTTTATTTTTTATAATGATTAATTTTTGTTTATTGTTGTTAATAACAGAGTTGCTATAACTCCTTCAGCCGTTTCCGTACTTGTAAAAAAAGGACTCAAAGTACAAGTCGAAGAAAATGCAGGTTTAGAAGCACAATTTAGAAATGAAGAATATGAAAAAGCTGGTGCGGTGGTCACCGGAAAAGATGGCGTTTTTAAATCCGGTAAAAAAAAAAAGAAGACTTGAAATGTGAAAACAAGATGAAATTATATTTTTAAAATAATAAATTTTTTTTTCTAACCGACAGATGTGATTTTAAAACTGAGACAACCCTTGGATTCGGAAGTGGATAGTTTAAAAAATGGAACAACCCTTATATCATTTTTATATCCGTCACAAAATAAAGATCTTTTGGATAAATTATCCGCGAAAGAATTAAACGTTTTCGGTGAGATGAAATTTTAATAAAATATTATATCGACGGTAAAAAAAAAAAAATGATGATTGACGAACGATAAAAATTTTCAGGTATGGATTGCATACCTAGAATATCAAGAGCACAAGTTTTCGACGCATTAAGTTCAATGGCGAACGTTGCGGGTTACAGAGCCGTAGTTGAAGCTTCTCATCATTTCGGACGTTTTTTCTCTGGTAAAACTAATTAAATTTAATTATTACACCGGAAATATGAAATAAAGGCACGAAGAATTCCAAAACAAGCGATGATTTTTTTCCAGGACAAATAACAGCCGCGGGAAAAGTACCGCCGGCAAAAGTACTCGTGATAGGTGGCGGAGTCGCGGGTTTGGCTGCGATAGGACAAGCTAAAAATATGGGAGCCATTGTAAGAGCTTTCGATACGAGATCGGTCGTGAAAGAACAAGTTGAAAGTTTAGGAGCCGAGTTTTTAGAAATCAATATTAAGGTTTGAGTTTTGATTGGTTTTCCGTCGGAAAATGAGTTTGGCGGGTAAAACAAAAAAGTTTTGATTTTATAGGAAGAAGGTGGGACAGCTGGAGGATACAGTAAAGAAATGTCGAAAGAATTCATAGATGCTGAAATGGCTTTGTTTGCTAAACAAGCGAAAGAAGTTGATGTCATCATCACGACGGCTTTGATACCTGGAAAAAAAGCACCCAAACTTATTTTAAAAGTAAATTTTGTCTCTTATTTCCCCTCCCCCCTCCGCCCCACAATTTTAAGGAATCGAAGAAAAAAAAAAATTCAATTTTTTCGTTTCAGGAACACATCGAATCAATGAAACCTGGAAGTGTTGTCGTGGATTTAGCCGCAGAAGCGGGAGGAAATATCGAAACAACAAAACCTGGTGAAGTTTATAATCATAATGGCGTCATACACGTGGGTCTCACAGATTTGCCAAGTCGTCTTCCGACTCAAAGTTCTACTTTATACGCCAATAATATATCTAAATTTTTCTTATCCATGGGTAAAATAATTTTTTTTAAAATTTAATTTCAATTTAATTTAGTTTTACATGACTTAAATTTTGTTTTTTTAGGTGAAAAAAATTGTTTTGATATAAATTTGAATGATGAAGTTATCAGGGGTAGTATCGTCCTTCATAAGGGAAAATTAATGTGGCCGCCACCGGCACCCCCGGCGGCTGCTCCTGTTGCGACACCTCCTAAAGTTGCAGAAGAAAAAAAAGAGTCACTTCCGGTTCCGAATTATTTTTTTAACACACTGAAAGAAGCATCGTTTTTAACAGGAGGTAAACAAGCAAAGTTTTAACGTTTTCCCAATTAAGTATCAGGTTACTATAAACTAAAAAAAAAAAAATTGTTTTTTTTTATTAAAGGCTTAGGAAGTCTTTTGGCTCTTGGAGCGGCTTCTCCCAATCCCGCATTCACGACAATGATGACGACTTTCGGTTTGAGTACGATAGCAGGGTATTATACCGTGTGGGGTGTGACACCGGCTTTACATTCACCTCTCATGTCGGTAACGAATGCCATATCGGGTATCACGGCCGTCGGCGGTTTATTATTAATGAGAGGAAATACTTATTATCCCTCAAACACCGTCGAAGTGAGTTTTTTTATTTAAATTGCGAACACTTTTTCTAAAAAAAAAAAAAAAAAAAAATAATATTAAAGAAATGAATTTTAATATTATTATTGTGCTGTAGGCTTTGGCTGCAGTTGCAGCATTTGTTTCTTTCATCAACGTCTTTGGAGGTTTTGTTGTTACAAAAAGAATGTTGGACATGTTTCGTAGGTAAAGTATAGAATTATCTTATCACTATGCATAATTTTGCGGCAAATAAGTGAAAAACTGTTGCTGTTGTTGTTGTAGGCCGGGTGATCCTCCAGAATATAATTATTTGTACGGTTTACCGGCAGCAGCATTTTTAGGCGGTTACGGGTATTTAGCATTGAATAATTTTAACGAAATACATCAAATGGCTTATTTAGCATCATCCCTGTGTTGCGTCGGAGCTTTAGCCGGACTAAGTTCTCAAGCGACTTCAAGATTAGGAAACAATTTAGGAATGGTAAGTCGGAAAATCGTATATAAAAAAAAAGGGAGAGGGAGGAATTCGGATACAACTTTTTTTTTTTTATTATAGATCGGAGTTGCTTCGGGTTTAGCAACGACAATCGGTGCCATGGCTCCAAGTCAAGAAATTTTAGCACAAATGGTAGCATGCGCTGGAATCGGAGGTGCCATAGGTACAACTATTGCGAAAAAAATTCAAATCACGGATTTGCCTCAATTAGTCGCGGGTTTTCACAGGTGGAAAATTTTTTACTAAAATTTTCATTATCATTATTATTATTTATTCAATGGGAATTATTAGTTAAAAGATTAATTTTTTTGTTATTTTAAGTTTGGTCGGATTAGCAGCCGTATTAACGTGTTTTGCGACGTACATTCACGATTATCCTCATTTTGCAACGGATCCAGCTGCTAACGTCATAAAAACTTCTTTATTTTTGGGAACGTATATCGGTGGCGTCACTTTTAGGTCAGATTTTTTTAATTCGAAGATATCTTTCTCTTTTTTTTTTCTCTCTCTCTCTCTCTCTCTTTTTAAATCGTGTCGTCATTTTTTTTTTCAGCGGGTCGTTAGTAGCCTATGGAAAACTTCAAGGACTTTTAAGTTCGAGTCCTCTCTTATTGCCAGGACGTCACGTTTTAAATGCCGGCTTATTGGCTGCAAACGTCGGAGCCATGGCTTGGTTTTTTACAGATCCGTCCATGACTACGGGATTAACGGCTTTGGGAATCACTGCTGGATTATCGTCGACAATGGGTTCGTTGTTGTTTTTTTTTCATTACACTTAATCCCATCGATTAACGCTGCTTAATCAAAAATTCTTTTTGGTAGGAGTTACACTGACCGCAGCCATCGGTGGAGCCGACATGCCGGTTGTTATAACGGTTTTAAATAGTTATTCAGGATGGGCTCTTTGTGCCGAAGGATTTATGCTCAATAATAATTTAATTACAATCGTGGGATCATTAATCGGATCATCTGGAGCTATTTTATCCTACATTATGTGTAAGGCAAGTAAAAAGGAAGTGAGATAGAAAAAAAGAAAAAAAATTAGTTTAATTACTGACAAGTGTTTTCCTTTTTTCTCCAGGCCATGAATAGATCATTGTTCAATGTCATTTTGGGAGGATTTGGTACATCTTCGACGAAAGGTGGCAAACCGATGGAAGTAACGGGAACTCATACGGAAGTAAACGTCGACAACGTTGTTGAAATGATCGGTAACGCTAAAAATATCATCATCACTCCGGGATATGGTTTGTGCGTTGCAAAAGCTCAATATCCGCTAGCTGAAATGGTTGCCATGTTAAAAAAATTGGGTAAAAAAGTTAGATTTGCCATTCATCCAGTCGCAGGTTTGTTTAATTTTTTCTCTTTTTAAATTTTTGTCGCGGTTAAAATATTTACAAGACTGTTACAAAACCAACAGGAAGAATGCCAGGACAGTTGAACGTTTTACTAGCGGAAGCCGGAGTTCCTTACGACGACGTATTAGAAATGGACGAAATAAACGAAGATTTTCCCGATACCGATTTAGTACTCGTCATAGGTGCCAACGACACGGTCAACAGCGCTGCAGAAGATGATCCCAATTCGATAATTGCCGGAATGCCCGTATTGAGAGTTTGGAAAGCGTCTCAAGTAAATTTCTTTTTTTTTTTTTTTTTCCATGGGAATTATTAATAAGTTTAAATTCCGATGGGTTAAAATAATGAAACGAATATTACAGGTCGTAGTAATGAAAAGATCGTTGGGAGTCGGTTATGCTGCCGTTGATAATCCCGTTTTTTACAAACCGAACACGGCCATGTTACTCGGAGATGCTAAAAAAACATGCGATGCACTTCTCAGCAAATGTAAAACTTCCCTGCAATGAAATTGAATCAATTTAATAATAATAATAATAATATTAATGAAGTACAACAACATTCAGGTATTTTTTATTTTTTTTTAAATATATTTTTTACAATTTGTAGATGTTAATAATTGAACTCATTAATTGTACTGCCAAATTTGTTAAACATATCTGTAATAATTTGTTATTTATTTTTTATATAACTTTTTTTTTTATACAACATAATGAAATTTTCTCTTACTCAAAGTAAATTTTTAATGATATTTTCTTATCAAGTGTGCCACAATTGATTATTTTAAGAAATAAGTAATTTTTTGTAATTTTTTTTATTATTATAAAATCAATGAAATTAATAAATATACATATATATATTTTTTAATAATTATGTTGTGAGTTTTTTATTTGTTTTAAAAATATAATAAACAATTGAATCGTTTTAAGGATTATTACGGTTCGAATAATTAACTTTAATTTTTAGAATATTGTTCGCTCACGGTCAAATTTAAAATTAATAAAAAAAAAAACAATTGAAGTTCTGAGGATGATCCTCATATTAATTTTACGCTCTAATAAATCGTTTGTTTAAAAACAAAACAAAACAAAAAAAAAAGGCGCAATACGAGTTTGATTATTGGCACGTTTTTTTATCTAGCTCCACGTTATATATTTGCAACTTGTCATTTAGTATCGGTTTAACCGAATCAAATGCTGGAACAAGTCCAACGTAGTCATGGGAAACGTAAATTTATTACGTTATTAACGCGGGATTGGTGAATTGGGGGGGGAGGCTTTCGTATTATTTGTAATATAGAGGAGCGGGGCTAAAATGCTATTTCTGTTTTACGTGAACCGGTGATTTATTTTTAGAATATGGTTGATCTCATTTTAACTTCAGTGAAGAGGATATCTTCATCGATATGGAGCAATATGGCCGACTTAACGGAGAAAATCGACGATCTGATCTGTAGTTTCGAAAGTGGAGGTGACTTTACAATGGATACGGTGGCAATGTTGATTTTTGGATGGGCGGTATTGGGTGTTGTGGTGTTAGCTTTAACCAAATACGTGTACGGTCGGTTTTTTGCAAAAAAAGCTCCAGTGTCGAATGAACCCATATTATCGAAAAAAGTTGCTTCCGGTACAGAATCGTCAGGAGTGTCGTCTACTACTACTACTACCAGTGCCACACACAAAGAACAATCTAAGGAAATGAGCAAAGATAAATCCGATGGTCTTTCATTATATTCTAAAACAAGTTCTGCCAAAACAGGAGGAAAATTCGTTCCTCCCACACCTCCACTTAGGAAAAGACTGTCAACTAAAAAAGGTTCGGCATTAATTCCAGCAGTATCTAGAACACCGACTCAAATCCCTTCACTCTCAATCACAGGACCTGATTTTGAATGTGTACAGTGGGTGAATGAGCTTTACATGTGGATTTACTCAAATTCAGATATTGCCAATGAAATACTTAATGTTTGGTTGCAAACTCTTAACGATTACATGAAAAACTCAACTGATGAGGTAAGAAAACAAACAAACAATTATTATTATTATTAATATCTCTAACAAACTATATAACAAGTGTGTGTGTGTGTGTCTATTAATATACACAAATAACTTTTTCCAGTAATGAGTCATAAATTTATTATTAAATCAATGATAATAAAAAAAAAAAGAATTTGAGTAACAAAATTATTTTCGCATCAGTTTAAATTGTAATTTTTCTTATCAGTTCATTGATGATTCTCACGATTAAGATATTATTTTTAATTATCCCAGAATAGACAATTTATTAAAAAGTTTTTAAAATTATTATTATTATTATTATTATTTAATCGATAAATAATGTGTATTACATAATTGATCAGATAATAATTTTTTTAATTACTTTGTTATCGATAAAATCATTTACTCCTTGTTAAAAACAAACAATGAAACGATTTAAGGTTTTTTTTTTCTTTTTTTAATCATTTACTATTCGTACCTGAAAATCTTTTAAATAACTTTCTGTTAGCATTCTCTCTCTCTCTCTCTCTCTCTCTCTCTCACACACTGGAGAAAAGTATAATTCATAATCAAACATTTTTTCATTTGTTTCATGCATTCGATTCATTGATTTTTTTTTGAACAAAAATGATTATCGATTTCATTTCATTTTGATTTAATTCAATAAATATTCTTTCATAATAATAATAATAATTAATTAGTCTTTCAGTAAACATAATACCGCTATATTGAATTATTATTATTATTATTATTATTATTATTTCAATTTCTTTTTTTCAATTCAATTTAAAAAAACAAAAGTTTCATTCAAAATATATATATTTCACAATTGATTATAATTCATTTTTTTTTTTTTTACTTTGAATTAAATTTACATGTCATTATTATAAAAAAGGGAGGTCAATCATCGTGCAAACAATAATAATAATAATAATAATATTAATAATAATAATAAATTTGATTTTAAATTAATATTTAATTGAAATTTTATAGGAATAATAATTTTTTTTTTTATAAATTTCTAAAAGGAAAGTAACAAACAAACAAATTTTTTTAATATTTATATATATATTTATTTTATTTATTGGGGAAAAGTTTGTTTGTTCGTTTGTTTGTTTGTTTGTTGAGTAGTGAAAAATTAGTTTTGTGTTAACAAACGACCATATATATATATATATTGTCGTGACTTCATTAAAAAAAAAAAAAAAAAAAAAAACCCACACACAGAATGTTAAACTCGTGTTTGTATGTTCTTATAAAGGCAAAACATTATTTTCAAACACAAACGAACGGACGAACGAACAAACAAACGAAAAGAATTTGGGTTAATATTAAGAAAAGGTTATTTAGGTAAAGTTTAGGAAAAAATAAATAAAAATTTTTTTAACCTTTTCAATTAGGTTTTTCCGACATTTTTGTTTTTTTTTTAGATGGTAACAAAATTTTCCCATATGAAAATTCTTTTCCAATCGACTTTTAATAAATCATGGAAAACGAGGAAAACATTATTTATTTTCCAAAAAACAACTTATTAAATTTTATTAAGTTCCGGGTTAATCAATGAAAGAAACATTTATTTATTTATTTATTTATTTATTTATTTATTTTTATTGTTTTTTTTTTTAATAGAATGGCGTGGGTGTTGAAGTTGTACGAATTCTTCCTGAAACGCATCCGCCAAACCTGACAAACGTTTTTTGCGAATGTGGTACAAACGACGACATTGTAAGTACACATATATATTTTTTCCTTATTGGAAATTTTATAATCATTTTTATCAACGTACCTTGTTTACGATGTTACCAACTTTAAAAAAAAAAAAAAAAAAATTTCCTCCGATCTTTAACCCAAACGCGAGGACATGACAAAAAAAAAAAAAAAAAAAAATGTTCTAGAAGACCCTGAAATCCGAAGTTCATTTTTTCTCTTTTTCTTCCATTACCACGTGGAAAATTATATTTTTTTCTTTTTTTTTTTCTTTAAATAAGAATCGATAATGATAATAGTGATGATAATAATAATAATAATACACGAGGGTTTTTTTTTTCACGAATTTATTATTGTTTTTCTCGTTTAAACATTTCGGTTTCTTTTCAAAACGATTCATTTTTTTGTTTTTGTTTTTTGTTTTATGGAGCGAAAGGGAGGAGAATGGGGGAGGGGGTGGTAGGGGGAAGGGGGAAGGGAAAGTACAAAAGTTATTATTATTATTATTATTATTATTATCGTTAGGAGAATTTGATTTTTTTTTTTTATATTTTTTTTAATACCGAAAAATGTTTGAACTTGCCAATTGGGCTAAATATCAAAAATCCATTAGAAAAAATTTATTTTATTTTTTTATTTTTTTTTTTTACTGAAACGAATATATAAGTTCGTTTGCGTTTTTCTCCCCATTTTTTTTTTTTATTTATTTAATGATACGTGGGGAGGGGGTGGAGGGGGGGGGGGAAAAAAAAAGAAAATTTTGTAAAATGCTATGGCGAACGTGTTTCATGAAATTACGAAAAAAAAAAAAATGTAGGTTTTCTATTGTCGTGAAAAACGTGACGAAGGTCAATCCGTTAAAAACTATTCAATAAACGACGACAAATTTAAATTTTATTTTTTCTTATTTATTTAAGCGTGAACGATAATAATAATAATAATAATAATAATAATAATAATAATAATAATAATATAATTAGGGTCGTTTGTATTGATTGCTATAAACGTTGCCCGACTGATTTTTCCTTCTTTTAAACGCCTTCGATTAAATCAAAGGCGAAGGAAGGAAGGAAGGGAGGAAGGAAAATAAAAGGGCGGAAATGGAGGAAGTGAAAAAGTTTTTTTTTTTTTTTTTTTATTTATTGATTTTTTTTTTTTTTTTGTAAATCATTTCAAGGAAAAATATTAAAAAGAAGGAAAAGAAAAATTACTTCCGCACCTAAAACTATCGACTGGTTGTTTGTTGTTGTCGTCGTCGTTGTTGTTGTTGTTGTTGTTGTTATTGCCGTAAGGTCGTACGGCTTCATTACTTTAAAAATAATTTTTTTTTTTTTTTTTAATGGCTTTTGTTAATGATTATTACGTTTCAAAATGGTTTTTTAAAAAAAAAAAAATTCTTCTGCTTCTTCTTCCTCTTTTTGTTTCTTTATTTTCCAAATTTTCCCTGTTTTCAAAATCAAAAATTTTTTTTATCCCTTTCGAAATTTGGGAGCGTGTGCGTGTGTGCGCGTGTGTGTTGGTTGATTTTTCAAATTTCGTTTCATAAAAAGTTTAAAATTACGTTACGTCATCCCAAGATGGAAGTATTTGAATATTTAAAATAATAATAATGATAAAAAAAACCGCGGATCGTAATGGCGGCGGTTTTTGTCCAGGTACAAATTTCGAGGTTGTTGTTGAAAACTTTAAACTTTGACCGAATAATAATAAAAAAAAATTTTACGTTATAGACGAGTAGTAAAAAATATTAGTAGTAGTAATTTGCCTTTTATTATTATTATTATTATTATTATTTTATTTTGCAGACGATAACATGCGATTGCGAAGCCACACCCGCACTTCAATTAAAAGCGTTCAGGCAGAAAGAGGAGAAAGTCGAAGTTTCGCATTACAGATTGAACGTTAACCGGTTCAGAGCGAGGCTCAATATCGGTTTCATAACGGAAAAATTATTGGCGGAAGTCAAATGCGACGGATGGCCCGATGTAAGTATAATAAAAATGATCACATCCGTTTCCCCCTTCCCCCTCCCCCTCTCCCCCCGGGTTTCCGCCTTCGTTCGTCGTAGGTAAAAAAAAAAAAAAAAAAAAAAAGTCGGAAACGTTTAAGGTACATTTTCATCAATGCAATTCATCTCGATCACCTTGACTCATAATATTTCGATTATGCGTCATAATCACCGTCGTAATTATCATTATCATTATCGTCATCATTACTACCATCGAAGTAGTATTAATAATAATAATAATAATAATAATAATTATTATTATTATTATTATTATTATTATTATTATCAACTTGAATCACGTATAAAAATAAAACGAAAAATAATAATAATAATAATAATAAAAATGGACTCTTTTCGTTCGTGTCAAACGGCGGAAGAAAAACTTTTGATATTCATTTCATGAATTTTCAATTTTTCATTTTTCTTTTTTCTTTTTTTTAAAGATAAAAGTCGCTTTGGCTCCTGTGGGAAGTATAAAAAACAACACGGATGAACAATTCCAACAGGACGTAATTGCGGATACTTTTGTGACAGCCATGAGAAATTCCGTCGTACCATTGAATTTAAATCAGTATCCATCTTGTCCGAGATTTAGCAGGTTTAAACATTCGAACAACAACAACAACAACAACAACAACAACGCATCTCCCGATTTCCAAGACGATTCGGTAAGAAAAAAGGTTTTTCTCTTAAAAACAGAGCGAGAGTGAGAGAGAGAGAGAGAGAGGGAGAGGGAGTGAGTGAGTGAGAAAGAAAGACGTTAAAATTTAAAAAAAGGGTGAAGGGGGAAAGGGGGAAAATAGAAACATTAAATGTCGCAGAAAAAAAAATTCTTGGTGCTGTCGTCGTCGTCGTCGTTGCGTCGTCTGCGTCGATCGTTTAAAAAATATTAATAATAATAATAATAATTACCGACGGTTTTTTTTTTTTTTTTGAAAAATTTCTTAATTTAGTCATCAGGTGGAGAGAACGGGTCGCGGTCGTGGTCGTGGTGGTGGTGGTGGTGGGGGGAGGGAGGCGAAAAGAAAATTAATAAATAAATGAATTTTTTTTTTTTTTTAATTTGTTCGTTTCCGCTAAAACGTTTCTAGAACATTAAAGAAAAAAAAAAGAAAAAATCGCATGCCGTAATGCGCTTAACTGGTTGTTGTTGTTGTTATTATTAGATCAATAAAAATTTACACGGTGAATTATATTACACAAAGCCGTAAAAAAAAAAAAAAAAAGAAAGTATTCGATTTTACAAGCTATTATTATTATTATTATTATTATTATGTTATAGCATACATGTCGTTTATTATTATTATTTTATAGATCGATTTTCGATGCGAAAACAATAATTGATTGGTAATTTGTTTTTAATAAAAGAAATTAACGTTGGGATGGGACGGGACGGGGGGGGCAGGAGTAGGAGTAGGAGGAGATGGAGGAGGGGGGAAAGAAAAGAAAAGAAAATGAAATGAAAATAATGATAATTAATCATCTCATATTTCTCATTATTATTATTATTATTATTGTTTGGTTTGTACTCAGCTGAACAAAATGCTGTTGGAATTTTCCGATAATGCGAATTCGTTAAATGAAAATACGGGAAGGAGGAGACAATTGGTCATAACGGGAATTCAAGCCATGAATTTGAGCGAGGATTGTCGTAATTCTTATTGCATTTTAGAAATGGACGAACCTCCTCAAAAATATATTTCGTCGACGCAAAAAAACACGTCCGAACCCGTTTGGGACGAACAATTTATATTGTAAGCACAAAAAACGTTTGATTTGACGTTTGTTTGTTTGTTTGTTTTTTATTCACTTAAATTTTTTGAGTTTGCTTTCGTTTGTTATTATTATAGCCTGATTGACTAGATTTGAGAGAGAGAGAGAGAGAGAGAAAGAGAGCGAAAAGATTTTGTTTTCTCTTTCTCTCTCTCTCTCTCTTTTTTTTTTTTTTTTCGGTCGCTCTCTAGTCAACGTTGTCAACGTTTTAATTTCAGTAACGTGAAACCGGGAAAAGGCGAATTGCTATTTGAAATATACGAAAACACGAGTAAAAAATTATTGGGAATGGGAATCGTCGGTACGGAAGAATTGATGAGTAATCACACGAGGCGACAGATGATTCCTCTTCAATCGCAACCTTTCGAAAGTGATAGAATAACCGGAAGTATTGCCGTAGAGGTATTTTACACACCGCACGACTTTATTATTACAAGCGTTTCCGCTTTTTCTCCGACTCGCGAAACTCGAGTTTTGCGTTTTGCGTTTTTGTTTGAACCGCGCACATGTTTGTTTGTTTGTTTCTCATTCCCTCCCCTCCCTTCCCCCATTTTTTTATTTCTTTTTCCCTTTCATTTTTCACGGTACATGCTTTTGTCTTTTGCACGTTTTTAAGAATAAGAAGAATATTATCGTGGGCGTGCGGTTTCCGCATCGTTTGACATTTTTTTTTTTTTTTTTTTTTACATTGCGATTTATCGATCGATGGATCGATCAATCGATTTATCGATCGTTATTTGTGGGTGTTTCGATATTGTTTGCTTCCTGTTTTCTTTTTCAAAACAAATTACCTTTTTAATACTTGCGACAAACCTGATTCCATAAATCGTTTTGTTTACTTAACCGCGTTTATGATTTCATATCACAGTCGAAACTTGATTAAATTTAAAAAGAAAAGAATGAAATCTAACACGAAATTGTGTTTTGTGTTTAATTAAATTTTGTTTGTTTGTTTGTTTGTTTATTGGTTTGCGTTTTTGCGGTAGAAAAGCTTTAATATACGCACACACGCGCATGCGCACGCATGAAAATGTGGAAAAGCAGAAGAAGAGGAGGAAGAAGAAGAAAACGTTAATTTTGATTACTTTTGAAACCATCATGGTAATGTCGACGGTTTAAGAAAATTTTTCATTTTTTTTGTTTTTCAGTTTATGGTCGTGGAGGACAACACAAACAAAAATTCAAATGACGTCACGCCACACAAGTATAAGGAAGTGATAAAATCAGTTACACCGGGTGGAAACGTGATAACAACATCGAAAACGGTTTTCACGGCGAGCGAAGGTTTTTACTTTTTTTTTTTCCTTTGTAAAGAGGATGGAAACAACCTTTTTTGATCTCTCTCTCTCTCTCTCTCTCTTTTACAGGTCAGCTCGCGAACGGAGTCGAAGCCGTTACGGATTCAGCTTTGAAAGAATTGGAGTCGCGTGAAAAGACAAATTCGGGAACGAAATCGCCGACGAGTAAAAGTACTTTAATTATTCACAGCGTTTCAAGGGTTAGTAGTCAACCTTTCGGAAGACATTTTTTTTCTTTTTTTTTTTTTTTTTCCTTTTTTTTCTTTCCATTTTTGTGAGAAAAAACCCCCAAAAGATTGGGCAGTGGTAGTGGTAGTAGTAGTAGTAGTAGTAGTAGAGATAATTAAAAGTGCCCCGCCTGCGAGTGACGAGTTAACCGCCGATATTTTGTTTTAGTAGTAGTTTAGTTTAATCATTATTATTATTATTATTGTTTTTTTTTTTTTTTTTTTTTGTTTAAACAAATGAATACTTATTTTTATTTTTTGTCTCTCTCTCTCTCTCTCTCTCTCTCTCGTTCGTTCGACCGTTTGTTTGTTGAAAATGAAGGAAAATGCATTCAATGAACCTCATGAAAACATAAAGGTAATTTTCTTTTTTTTTTTTTTTTTTTTTTTTTTTTTTTATATATACTGAGGTTGAGAAAAACCATTGCTTTTTATAAATAAAAATATTTGCTTATTATTATTATTATTTGTTGCTGTTGGAAAAGCGGAAAATGTTTTACAAAAAAAATTTATGTATTGCTAATAGGTCGAACAAAGTAGAAATGGTTTATGGCGGGAAGTTGTCGGCACGGGCGAACCGGTGGGTAATTTGTTATAATAACACTATTAACCTATTGCTTTTCACGCAATTATTATTATTATTATTATTATTATTATTATTATTATTATTATTATTATTATTATTATTATTACTGTAATAAAAAGAAAAAGAAAATTCACATTAGGGATCGGGTTGTGTAGATAGTTTACCAAAAAAAAAAACAAAAGGGAAAATTTGAAATTGATTGATTAATTATTATTATTATTATTATTTTTCTTTTTTTCCGATATTTTCCAGCAAGGAACGTTGGATGGATCCGTTCCAAATGAGTCAAAAAATGAAAAATCCGAGCCTGCAGAAGACGAAGGTAATGATGATGATGATGATAATTATTACACGTTAATGCGAAAAAGATTTCATCAGTAATGATAATGATAATAAATGTGGGTTTTTTTTTTTTTTTTTTTTTTTTTTTGGTTTTTCCAGGGCGGGGTCGTAGTAGAAAACGACGTCGAGATTTTTTCGGAACGATTAAACGTAAATTGACAATGTCGAGAGCGAGATCGAAATCCGTGGATCCGGGTGAAAGAGTCGAAGTTGACCCTTTGACCCGATCCGTGTCGGCTGATAGAATGAGAGAATCGACTCCCCATTCGAGAGGTAAAATTTAAAAAAAAAAAAAAAACAGCAAAAAAAAAAATTCAATTCAATTAATTATTTAAAAAAAATGACGAAGTGAAAAAGTATTATTATTATCATTATCCAAAAAATAATAATAATAATTGATTAAAAATTCTTTTTTTTTTTTTTTTTTTTTTTTTTGTCTCTTCCATGATTCTGCTGGACAAATTAATCGCCTAACGTTTAAATAAATAAATTTCTTCGGTAAGCCCATAAAGATATATATATATATAGTAGGCTGTGATGATGTGAATTTTGGTGTCGCGATCGCGAAACAAGGAACACACTCGTTGAAATAATTGTTTTTCTTTCTCTCTCTAACCCATAGGATAATGATGAGTAGGAACGTCATTGAGAGTGGGAGATGGAGAAATTTCTAGAAGGTCTAGTCTGAGTGATACGTCCGGTCTTAGCGGTGCTTCGGCGAGAACTTATTTGAACGAAGCTTCAACGTTGGTTCTCGAAACCGTCGAAAACGGATTTAAAAAGTTTGTATTGTGGGGGAGGGGGAGGGGAGGGGGTTCGAAAAGATTCGATCCGATTGATATGTTTTTTTTTTTTTTTTTTTCCCATGTTGTCAGACATTATCTGGTACCATTATCGTTGGCCAAAAGGAATAAATGGAAGAAAAAGGGAACAAAACTTCACATATACAACGATCACACATTCATTGCCAAGCATTTCTACGGGTGAGTTTGTCTCTTTTTCTTTTTGCCTAAGAAGTAATAAGAGAGAGAGAGAGAGATAAAACATTGATTTTCCTTTTCAGGACCGTAGTCTGTCAAGTCTGTTCGTCAAATATTCCAAGACGATTTGGGAAACAAGGATACGAGTGTAGGGATTGTCTTCTCAAATGTCACAAAGCTTGTCACGTGAAAGCGGACCAAAGTTGTCCCGACTCGGGCATACACAACATTGAATTGTAAGTGAAAAAATTATCATTATTATTACTATCGATCGCGAGAAACGATGATGATGATGATGATGATGATGATTATTACGATGGTTAAACGCGTTCTTATTTATTTTTTATTTTTTATTTTTTTTCTTTCAAAAAATGGGTCCATGCTTCCGGTTTTGAGCGAATAAATCCGGGTAAGAATGTTTGCCCTTGTGTTGCTGCTGTTGATTTACGACCTCCTCCCACTCCCCCTCCACTCCTCCTACTTTCTCTTCTTCCTTCCCCCTCTCTCCTCCCACTTCCCCTCCACTCCTCCTTTTTGTTCCTTCCTCTCTTCCCGTTTGTTTTAAGACTCGTAGACGAGCATGTTGGTCGGTTCTCTCTTAGCAATAAAACTTTTCTTTGTTCGTTTCCGTTTATTAATAATAATAATAATAATAATAATAATTTTATCGTTTTTTGTTTGTTTTTTGTTTGTTTGCTTTTTTTTTTTTTTTTTAATATAATAACGTGAATGTCGAATGATTGATTGATTGATTGATTGATTTGTTCCGATGAATGTTTTCGGTTTTATTCTTTTTAAAAAAAAAATTAACGCGAGCGTCTTGTCATCGTCGTCGTTATTTGATTTTTTCCAGAATAAAAATGGTGGGTAGTCCGATTCTGGATAAAAAGCACCAACTCCCTCCGATTTCCCCGAGGAGCAAATCACTTAGAAGTCGAATTTTTTCTGGAACTCTTACAAGGAAAGAAACATGAAAAAAAATTATAAATTTAAAAAAAAAAATGAAAAAAAATGAAAAAAATGAAAAAAGGAAAAAAAAATGGAGAAATTTTTTTTTTTCGTTTAATTTAATTTTAAAAATTTAATAATAATAATAATAATAATAATAATAATAATAATAATAATAATGATAATGATAATAATTTAAACGTCTTGCTTGAAAAAAAAAAAAAAGGAAAAAAAAATTTATTCGAACCGCGAGAGAAACGCGTTTAAAAATTTTGTTTTACTTCTTCCATATTTTCTTCCACTTTACACCACGTGGTGTTCCACGTGTGTTGCAATCATTTTTTGCACACGCGTGTCGTACGTGAGAAACACTCGAGATATTGACGTCATCAAAAATTTAAATTCGTATATGCCTGTGTGTGTGTAATCTATAAGTAAAAAAAAAAAAAAAATGTGTCTCACACATGAATATGCTCTCTATTTCTCTTTCTCTCTCTCTCTCTCTCTCTTTATCTCTCCCCTCTCTCTCTCACACACACACATGAGTATGCAATCGAAGACTTTTTTTTTTTTTTTGCGCAAGACGCTCATTTAAATAAATAAATAAATACTTAATTAAAATAAAAAAAAAAAAAAAAAGAAAATCGCTGTGATAAAATGTGTGTGCGTGCGTGACATCGTTTTATATAAATTTTTTTTTTTTAAATACGAAAATAAAAAGAAAAATTATTTTAAACGATTTTATTATTATTATTATTATTATTATTTTGTTATCATCACTGATGATAACGGATCGTTTATCGCCGAGGTATAATTATTATTATTATTTATTAATTAATTAATTAATTTATTTATTTTGCCATCTCTTGCATCTTTCTGATCCGCACGGTAGATGATGGATTCTTTCTCTATATTTTTTATTATCATTATTAAGTGAGAGAGAGAGAGAGAGAGAGTGTGATAATTACCCTCGGGCGAACGATTTAAATGATGATAATAATAATGATAATAATAATGATGATATTTACCGATATATTTATTTATTAATTAAATTTTTATTTTTTTTTATTTTGTTATAATTTATAAATTCGACGTTGATTTATTCTTTATTATATTATTAATTAATAATAACTACGATGATGATAATAATAATATATATATATGTATAATTAAATTATGTAAAATTTTATTAAGGGTAGGAGGTGGCTTGACAATAATAATAATAATAATAATGATAATAATAATAAACAAACGCAAATTTTTTTTATTTTTAATCAATAACTAATTTATTTATTATTATATTTAATAAAAATAAAAGGAAAAAAAATTATTAATCGTTATCGAAATAATGTTAATAATAATATTAAGAAATTAATAAATGATGATAATGATGATGATGATGATGATGATGATGATAATAATTTTTAAGGGAAAAAAAATTGAAAATTATCAAATGAAAAAAAAAACGAAAATCTAATTTTGCTTATTTTTAATATATTTATTATTATTATTATTTATTATTATTATTATTATTGTTAATAATATTAACAAAAATTTAATTTATTATTTATATTATTTATAATTATTAACCGATCGAAAGAGATTTTTAGAAAAGAGGAGAAGAAGAAGGGGGGGGGAAAAGAAAATTGTAATCGCGTTTGGATATTTTTTTCTTTTTTCTCTCTCTCTCTCTCTCTTTTTTGTATTTATTCGTTTATTATTATTATTATTATTATTATTATTATTATTTTTTCTATTTGTTACGCGTTTTAAATTTTATTTATTTATATAAATATGATAAGTTATTATTTATAACAAAGGAATGAATGAATGAATGAAATAAAAAAATTATTATAAAATAATAATGAATTGTTTAGGTTGTAAAAAAGTAATAAGAAAAAGTGATTATGATAATAATAATAAGTAATAAAAAATGTTACCAGTAATAATAATAATAATAATAATAATAATTAACTTTAATAAAATAAATAATTGAAAGAATAATAATACTAAAAAAAAATTGTTTTTTCCTTTCTATTTTTTTTTTTTTTTAAACCAAATTTTTTGATTTTGGAGTACATTTTTTTCTCTTTTTTTAATAAATGATTTTGATTATTATTATTATTATAAATAATTATTCGTTAAATTTTTTTTTTAATTTTATTTTATTTCAATGCGATAATTTAAATTTATTATTAATCACTTAACGGTTTTTTTCTTTTTTTTTTTTGAAATTTAACCGTTTTTTTCAATGAAATTGTTTTATTTATCGTTATGAAATATCAAATTAATAAAAATTAAAATTAAATTTAATCTGAAATAATAAGTTTTATCGATTGATTTTGTTTTATTAAGAAAAAAAAAGAAAAAGAAAAATGTACATAACAAATCGAATTTTAAAATTAATGTTTACAAAAATAAACAACGTCATTCGCGGTATCAATAAACGGAAGCAAAATGGAAATGGAACGCGGAACGAATGAGAAGCGACGCTAATTGGTAGCAAAGTAGGAACATATTCAATTCAATTTAGGTTGGTAGCATTTTTTTTTTTTATTTCACTTTTACATTGATACCGTTTACAACTATTTTTTTGATCATGAAGAAAATTTGTATTATTTTTAAAATACGATAAAGTAATTAAAATATTACAACCTCGATTGAATTATAATATTATCGCGTTTTATTTTAATCAATTTATTTAATTTATTTGTTTAACATTAATTCGTTTTTAAAAAAAAAAAAAAAAAAAAAAAAAAAAAAAATGGAAACGTTTTTTCCATTCGGAGATTAATAAGGAAAGGAAAGGAAAAGAAAGAAGAAAAAATAATCAATCAGTGAATGTGTTTGCGCGTGTTAATAATTATGTTTAAACGTATAAATTAAAATATAATAAATAATTAAAATGTCTTGCGGATTCGGTTACCGCATTTATTCCAAACGTAAAATGTTTGGATCAGTTCATCAAATGTGCATCAATAGAAATAGATATTACGAAACTAAAAAAATATTTTATTTAAAAAATAATAATAATTTAAACGGGATCGATGCATTAAAAAAAAAAAATTTACCAAAGACATTATCAATAATCGATATAAATAATCGTAGTTATAGTTTAATATCATATTCAAATGATGTTAAAAAAACAAAAAATAATATTTTATGTAGAAAACATGAACTGTTAACTTGTTCGAGTGAAAGTTTTTCCAGTTTAAAATCATCTAAACAAGATGATGTTAGAGTCGACAATAATAATGAAACTAAAGAAAAACAACTTTCCATATATCAAAAATTAAAAAAAATGTATAAAGAATATTGGTATGTTTTAATTCCAGTTCATTTAATAACTTCATCGATTTGGTTTGGTGGTTTTTATTACTTAGCAGCAAGGTTAGTTTGTTTTATTATTATTAAAACCGTTTTCTTATCGAAGTTTAATAAAAGATGAAAATGAATTTTTTTTTTTTCGTTTTCAGCGGTATAGATATTCCTGCACTTTTAGAATCGATGGGAGCTCCAGATTCATGGGTACAAAATTTAAAAAATTCAAAAGCTGGAAATTTAGTTCTTGCCTATACACTGTATAAAGTTGTTACACCAGTCAGATACACAATAACAGTAGGTAATAATGTAAAATAACAAATAATAATAATAAAACTTTATAATTGATTCAAGTCATGGAGATTAGTGGAAACATGATAAAAAATAATTTTTTTTTTTTTGCAGGAGGGACAACGATATCGATAAATTACTTAAAGAAATATGGTTTGGTCAAACCGGTTCCGAACAGGGAGCAAATAAAGAAAATGTATCAACAGCAGAAAGGTGCATTCAAGGATTTTACAACGAGTAAAATGCAAGTAACTAAAGATGAATTTTTGAAAAGTAAAAAAAATTTTAAACAAAATTGTAAAGATGCAACTGATGAATTGCATAAGTCTTTGTACGAGACAAGATCGGAATTTTCAAATTTTACTAAAACGGTCAAAGAGGAACACGCTCCACTAGTTAGAGCTTTAAAAAAAACATTTAATTCTGTTATTGGGAAAAAATGATGAGCGTGGTGGCGAGGGAATTTTCTTTTTCCACATTCTTCCCCTCCCCCTCCCCCTATTGCTTGTTTTTCTTTCTTTCTTTCTCGTTTAGTTTTTCTTTTAATTTCTTATTCGGTATTTATGAAAGGAAAAATCAATTTAAAAAATTATTATTATTATTATTAAGGAAGTTTTTATCATTTTGATAAGTCAAATTTTTCATATATATTTAAAAATAATAATGATGATAATAATAATAATAATTTTTTGGGGTGAGTAAAAAAAATTTGGGTTTGTCTCTTGTCCTTTTCTATTTTCATTTAACAAAATAATCTCTTTTACTTACTTAATCTTTTCTTTTTTTATATTAGAGTCCAATCATCTCTCTTTCTCTCCCCCTCTCTCTCTCTCTCTCTCGGTTCCCTTTTTTTCATTAAGAACTTTTTCCTTTTTTTTTTTGTAAGCCGGGAGTGGTGGTGTACTCCTGTAATCCAACTACTTGGAGGCTAGATACAGTGGATGTTTTTATTTCACGGGTTCTGGAATTGGATTTCTCTGTTGTTGACTGGGAGTCCGCTCGGGAGGAGTTAACACTTTCAACGTGGATGCCTTTGGGTTCCCCTATCATATCCAGATAATTAGAGGGAAGTTGATCACCCGAAAAGGTTTCCACGTTGAAATTCGCGGATTTAAATCCTGTCAGACAGAATCCACTTCCAGCAGTCCGTGTAATAAAAACAGACCTGTATCTATTCATAAAGGGAAAAGTGTTTGTAGGGATTGCGGGGGGAATCTTTGAGGCCCTTACACTGATGGGGGGGGGGGTTGAGGTTGAAATAGGTAGGTTATACTTTCGCGAGTGCCCCTCCCACAAAAAAAAAAAACTTCAACAATTTTTTTTTTTTTATTAATTCTTTTTATTTAACTTGTAAAAATTTTTCGCAGTCCCCGTTAAACAATAACGAATAACGAGGGGGGAGATTTCAAATAACTAAAAAAAACTAACATTGTCCACTACTAATAAATTTAACATTAATATTATTATTATTATTAATTAATTTTCGTTTCTTCTCAGATTACAATTAATAAATTACTAACATTATTATTATTATTAATAACATTTCTTCTTCTTATTCTTTTCTTTTCTTTCTTCTTTTCAAGTATTTTTCTCCCTCAATAATAACACAGGGATTAGTCGTAGGCCTCTCGGGATAATTATTATTATTATTATCGTCGTTTGACGTCGACGACGATAATAATAATTAAAATAATTTTCCGAGAGGTCAACGTCTAATCCCTATGTTATTATTACCCATGTTATTATTGGGGGAGAAAAATACTTCAAAGGGAGAAGCCTCTCCTCCCGGGAGGGGAGACTTCTCCCACGCGTGGGGGGCCCCCCGAGTGGGGACACTCGGGGCCCCCCACGCCGGGGGGAGGGGGCGCGCGGGGGGCCTCCGAGCGGGGACACTCGGGGGCCGAAGCCGGGGTGGGGGCGCGCGCGCGGGGGCATCTCATCAGTGTCCCATGTACTGGTAACTCGCCGACACTCCCTGAATCTGTTGCCTCGGGTCTCCGCTTATTCTCACGATGTGACAGGATCTGCACAAGAGTCTTCCTTCCAGGGGGTAACACCTCTTATCCGGCTCGTCCGTCAGTTGCATGCCGCAGTCCTGAAATGGCAATCGTTAATGCGTTCATTCTCCCCTTTTTTTTTCATTCCTCCCCACCCCTCCCCTTTGCCCCCGTTTTTTCCCCTCACTTACCGTTCTCTCCCCTTTGCTTTTTTTCCTCCCCACCCCGGCCCTCCCCCCTTTTTTTTTCTTTCCTCCCCACCCCGGCCCTACCCCCCTTTTTTTTCTTTCCTCCCCACCCAGCCCTCCCCCCTTTGCTTTTTTTCCTCCCCACCCCGACCCTACCCTATCCTCTTCTTTTATCTTCTTTCTTCCCATCTTCCTCTTCTTTGCTCTTCAAATCGAAATCTCTCACTCACCTCGCATATGTAACAATCCACGTGAAAGTCTTTGTCCATTGAAACCACTCTCACAGTTTCTTCTGTTCCCTAAAACAAACAAACAAAATGTTAAATATGTTTTTGTAAAATTGAAATAGATTAATAATAATAATAATAATAATAATATTGATTTAATTTTTTTTTGTTTTTCCTTACCTCGACTGGAGTTATTCCTTTTCCGCAAGCTGCACATTTCGGAGCAAACATCCTGCAACGACAAAAAAAATTAATTAATTAATTAATAAATAATAATAATAATAAAAACCGTTAACTTTTTTTTTATACGTTGGGTTGCCTGTCCTACATTTTACTAACTAATTAATTTTAATTTTAAATTTAAATTTAAATTTAATTTAAAAAAAAAAAAAAAAAAAAAAACGAAGTAATTTATCATTTTTTCTTTTTTTCCTACATTTACAGGGAAGAAAAAAGAAATCGAAAGCCGTAATTGAACAAACAAAAATAAATAAATAAATAATAATAATAATTATTATTTAAACAAACAAACAAACGAACGAACGAACGAAAAAAATTTCAACGATGTATCCGTCAGTGATGTTGTTGTCGTAAGAGGGAAAGAGGCAAAAAGAGAAAGAGATAGAGATAGAGGAACAAACAACAATTGGACAAACGAATAAATCGCAATAGTAATAATAATAATATTAATAATAATAATTGATCCAATGCCGTCAATGATAATATTATTATTACTATTATTGCCTAAAAACAAATACTTAAACAGTGATAACAACAAGAATAATAATAATAGTAATAATAATAATGATAATGATAATGATAATGATGATAAACAGTGACGATGACAGGAATCGAGCAAGAAATTCATTTTGTCGAAGAGAAGAAAAAAAAAAAAAAAAAAAAATTTTTTTAAATATAAAACAACAATAAAAAGCAAATTTTCTTTTTCTTTTTTTTCCCTGTTTGTTTGTTTGTTTGATTGTTTGTTTGTAATATGGTTACAAACTCACCTGTGGTAATCGTTGACGCAATATATCTTGTTATCCACGTCGACCGTGAATGGGACTCCGTCGAGGCAATCGTTGCAAACGCAACACCTGAAACAACCAGGATGGTAACTCTTTCCCATTGCTTGCAATATCATTTCCATGATCAAATGACCGCAAATGGCGCATTTCTCTGCCGTCTGTTGAAATCCGGAATACTACAAAACAAACACAAAACGTGAATAAACGTTCACCGACACGCAAACAAACACAAACACAAACACAACAAACACAAGCGCAAACACTCACCAGATAATCTTCCTCGCAGTAAACCCGACCGTGAACGTTGTAAAAAGCTTTCCCTCTCAATGCTCTCCCGCAGGAACAACAAATGAAACAATTTGTGTGGTAAAGATTTCCCATGGCTTGACACGCTTGACCGGCTCCTGTGACTTTTTCACCGCACGTGTGACAAATGCCTGAAAATAAAATAAATTCCATCATCATCATTATCATCATCATCATCATTATTATTATTATTATATAATCCCGTTTCCGTTTAAAATTTTTACGCGAACGTTTTGTCTTCTTCTCTTTTCTTTTCATTTGCCAAACCGTTCGTTTGCCAAATAAAAAAAAAACTGTAACGATTTTCATCTTTTCTCTCTCTCTCTCTCTCTTTTCTCTCTCTTTCATTTAGAAAACCAGAAGAAGAAGAAGAAGCAGAAGAAAAAGAAAAACTTACAAAGATCAACTTTCAAATACGATTGTCCAGAATTCATCATCATTTCCCTGCCTCATGCGATTGTTTGAAAACAAAATTCACCAACAACAAACACAAACGATTTCTCTTTACTATTATTATTATTATTATTATTATTATTATTATTATTATTATTATTATTATCAATCACTACACTCGATTTAAATACAAAATTTAAATTTTTCCTTTTAAATCCGAACAACAACAACAACAACCACGTTTAAAACAGTTTGAGGTGAACTGAAAAATAATTTATTATCATCATTATCATCATGTGGTGTCGTCGTTTGTTGTTATTATCATCATCATTATTACCGAGTGGCAATCAAACAAACAGCAAAAAAAAAAAAAAAAAATTTCAAAAATTAAGAAGGATACGTCAAATTAAAACCTATTTTCCATTTGTCGTCGTCGACATTATCAAAAATTATTAAATGATTGACTATCATTTACACACACAAGAACAAAATTACGAGTCCGACAACCGAACAACCGAACAAACAAACAAACAAAATTTTCCCGATCGTACACGGTTTTTTGTTTTTCTCGAATGAGAAGAAGAGGAAACAACCGAAATTTTTTTTTTTTTTTTTTTTTTTCTGGATGTCATCCAAACCGGCCTTAAACCGCGTCTATAATTAGGATCCACGGCGCGAGTAGCCGTAAAACAAACAAACAAACAAACAAAAATTTAATTAATTTATAAATCGTACAAACGACCGTTAAAAATTTTTTCTTTTTCAACAAACAAACGGCGGAAACGTTAAAATCAAACAAGACCTTGATTTCCCCGCACACGCACACGCACATACAACCCCACGCGACTTTTTCTTCTCCTATCGAAGCCATTGTAAAAAAAAGGAGGTTTAATTATCACCGTCGCAAACGGGGGTATTGTTTGTTCGATTGTTTGTTTGTTTGTTTTCGATTGTTCTTGTCGTCTTCCTAGTCTGTGACCCATATAATAAAAATGCAAAAGTTTGCTAAATGGAAACAAGTCACTAAAAGTCTTCGAACCTTTCTACCCCCCCTCTCTCTCTCTCTCGTAAACAAACGAACAAACAAACATCACGAGTTTATTATTATTATTATTATTAAAAATTTTTCTTTTTCTTTTTCTTCGAACGATGATGATGATGATGATAATAACAAAATACGTTTTCCTTTTGATTTTACAAAATCATTAGTCAATTAAGGACATGACGGCAAGACCGGTTAAGCTTGATAAATGCCCGATTTGTTTGTTTGTTTGTTTGTTCGGTTGTTTGCCACCGGAAAAAAAAAAAAAAAAAAAACAGTCACCACAAATCAACCAAAACCTTGCAACCAAAAATTTTTTTTTTTACCACACTAAATTTGGATATATAACAAAAAAAAATTTTTTTTTTTTTTGAATTTATTAACTTCGCGTTTGTTTTCGTTTTGCTCCCGCCACCCCCAACCCCCGTACCTAGAACGAACCTGATTTATTAACAACGACAACAAACGAATTTATATAATCAAAAGAGGACATGTATGAGAACATGATTCACTTTTAGAAGAAAAAAAAAATTAAAAAAATCAAAACGTTGCCCTCGACAAAGTTTGACACAGAGAGTAAATAATAATGATAATAACGATATAAGGAACGTGCACGCGCACGTGCACACTCACACTCACTCACGCCCCCTTTTTGTAAGATGCAAAAACAAACGAAATCTCATTAACTTTTAAATTACAAAAAAAAAAAAAAAACAGATAAACCACTCGACATTGTTTTTCACTACTCGAGAGTTACACGACGAATAATAAATGGAAAATGGAAAATAATTAATAATAATAATAATAATAATAATAACAATAATTTTTTTTTCAGGTATTTAAGTCAACCACCCAATGTTACAAAAAAAAATTTACGGAAATTTTCAACCCACAGATTTTTAGCAACAGGTTTTCGATTTCAATATCGATGAGATTTCGTTTCACATTTACTTATTGATTGGTTGATTGGCTTTGTGCCATTCATTCAAAACCTTATTTTTTCTTTTTTAAAACCTGTACGCACACACACACATTCACTTAATTATGTCACCTCACATCTAACTTTGAATAAAACTAAATAATGAACCAATTTTTTTTTTTTTTTTTTTTTGTGACCAGAAAACAAAAATCGACAACACCTAAATTGAAAATGAATGAAAAATAATAAAATGTTCTTCACCTTGATGGACAATTTTACAATTAGCTGCTTAATTGTTCAAATCATAATTACAATTGTACTTAATCAATTATTATTATTATTATTATTACTAATTGATAAAAATGAAAAAATAATTTTTAAGTTAAGTTTGAAGGTTTTTTTCTTTCATTCTGGTATAATTCCATGATAAAATTATTATTGAATATCCCTAATTGAAATTTTGTTAAAGAATTCAAGAGAGAGAGAGAGAGAGAGAGAGAGAGAGAGAGATAAAACACAAACAAAGCCACATTATTATTATCATTATCATTATTTTGATATCCTCAATGTCCACAATAATATTATTATCTAAAGAATATTTTAAATATTTCTTTTAATCACATTTGTCGTTAAATTTTTTTGTGAATGATTTTATGAAATAATAATTAAAAGCAAGTTATGAACTTACCAAAATATTCTCCTTCTTCTTCTTGTTTCTCCATTTCTTCTTCCAACTGCCTTGTTAATTCTTCAATTTTTCTTTCCGCTTCTGTCGGACCAGTCTGTCGAGGTGGTGTCACATAATAAGGTAATAAATTTTTTCCACTGTACATATTTCCATCGTAAACTTTAAGCTTGGCATTGACATCATCGTCATCCTCTTCGTTTTCGGAATAAGTTGAATTTATCGGAAGTCCACTCGAAATCGGTTTGAGAACACCTGGATTGTCTAATGCTAAACATTGTGATGGAATCGAATGTGATGTTGTACTCTGCAAAAGTAATTTTAAGGAATCATTTTTATTTTTAGAAATAAGATTATAGTACAAAAAAGAAAAAGAAAAAATTGACTTACTTTCCCACTCGAACTGTGAGTTGGACTTTGTTTTATGTAAGAACTAGAAGAATATTTATCACTACTACTTTGTCTCTTTAAATCTGATTCATGTTTAGGACTATTTGTAGCATATGAAACTTGCGAATAATATTTTTCCCCATTGAGTTTATGAATATCGTTTTCATTCGGATTACAAATAATCTGTTCTACTGGTCTAGGAGCTGCATATCTATTTGCAGCAATTATATGACCTCTTTCATAAATTTTATAATCTGGTGGTACGTTTTTAACTGGTAGAGATTGATGAGATGGCTCGACGAGAAAGCTTTCTATAGCACCAACAGGTCTATAAGGTTTACCAAAACTTCCCCGCCCTGGCGATGATAAATTACTACCAGGCAAAGACCTTGTGATTGATTTATCGGTATCTTCATATTGTGAATAATTGGAAAGAACTACAGAATGACTTGATAAAGAATGTCTTTGACCGTCCTTGGGAAGTATTCTACCATATCCCGCATCGTTAGGAACAATTAAATCGTCTGAATTTAATGCAAAACGCGAAAACTTTTCGTGTAATAAACCTGATTCATCACTTTCACTCATTATGAATCATTTTCATAAACAATCAAATGCGATTTTATAATTGTCAAAATTATTATTTTAAAATTAAATTATATTTTATCGAAGAGATATTTAAAAATTAAAAAAATAAAATTTAAAAAGAATATTTTTCAAATTATTTTTAATAATATGCTTATTAAACGAATAAAATTACTTTAAAAAAAAAAAAAAAAAAAAAAAAAAACTGAAAACGAGTACCTTTACTAATCACTTAAACTTAGACCAGCACATTGCTTAAAGAGTGTAATAAACACAAAGTGACTAATGACACTGCGTTTATAAATGGAAGCGCCAATGGTAATTGTTTGGAGTACGTTCAGAAACCGTAAAATTTCCCCGCCTTAAATGGTTTTTAAAATTTAACGGTCATGGAAGCATAATTTATCGTTTATTACGTTTAAAAAAAAATTTAAATTATTTATATTATAACATTTTATTTTATTATTTTCATAAAAAGTTTTTATTTCAATTAAAATATAACATATTATTTAAATATAATTAAAAATTAAATTCCCGCCATTTTTTTTTTTAAAAATCATCTTTAAAACTTTTAATATAAAAAGTTTTTGGTTTCATAACACAATTTTTTTAAAAATTAAAATCAGGTACGTAAAATATGTTGAAATCCTTTTGTTTATTATTAGAATATTTAATATTCTCACATAATTGGTCCATTTTTATTTTTTTTTTCCCCGTGTTAAAGAGAACAAATATAAATAAAATACGCCATTGATGAATTATTAATTATTTAATTCTTTTTTTTTAATAATTTCAAGATATTTTTTTATTTATCATAAAATAAATATATACCAGTTTTAAAATAATTTATAAAAAAAAAAAAAAATATTTTAATTTTTTAACAACAATTTATAAATAATTAAAGTAAATAAATAATTTTAAACAATTATATATATATATAAAAAAAAAATTTAACATTAGAGGTATATATATATATATATCATTTTACATACAATAAATAATTATTATTAATAATTTAATAAATTAATTTACAATTATTTTTGATATATTTTTTTTTTAAATTAATTAATTTTATATAATAATTAATAAAAATTAATTAATGTGTATTGCTCTGATATTATATTACATAATAAAAACAAAAGATAAACAATTCAAACACTCTATGAAATTTTATGTCGTGCCCGTTGTTGTTTTTTTTGTCGCAAATTCGTGTAAAATGTCGCAAGCCATTTTCACGTCATTTCTCGTTATGCCCAAAGCTCTTATAACCGCGTCCTGCGTGTAACCCTCGCTCGTTAATTGCGTTATGTAATCCATGTTTAAATTTTCATAAGCAATGTTTCTATCATCACTCTTGTTTTTCATCAATATTTTATTCTTTTCGTTATCCATTCCGAACCTTTCTTCACCCAACGAACATTTACGAAAACAAATATTCGAATCCGACGTCGGAGTCCTCGATGGTGAGGGTAAAGGATGAGTGTGAGAATGAGATGAAACCAAAACCGTGTTTGTGTTCGACATCAACCTGGAATTAATCAAAGTCGAATGATGATGATGATGATGAAGAGGTAGCAAAGTCGAAAATGCTATTTTTGCCGGTGGCGGTATCGGTAATTGATTATTATTGCTCTTTGTATCCAACCTATTATTATTATTATTATTATTAACAATGACTTTTTTAGGTCCTGAACTACAACTACTCTCTGAAACAACAAAAAATATCAATGCAAGTAGTAATCAATAATTTAAATTTATAAACGATACCTAAATCATCATCAAATCAAACATACCTAAAATTGTAACGTTTTCATAATTTGGTTTTTTTTTAGAAATTTGTGAGATTTTGTCGGTTATGGTTTCCATTTTTAAAATCTCCCCATCTGTTGTTGAAGAATTAGTAGTAGAATGTGAAGATGGTACAAGAGTTGTAGGTACGGTTGGTGTAGTTAAATCAAGGCATTGAATAGAATCCATATCTGAGGTTTGAAGAGCATCGTAAGTCGAGTCAGGGACTCCTGTATTAAAAAAACAAAATGGCGACATGTATTCACATATGTAAGTCTCTCTCTCTCTCTCTCTCTCTTTCTCTTTTTTATTGTAAATATAAGTCGTACCTGACGATGGTGACGTGTCACCTGTATATTCCGATACATTTTTATTAAAGCAATGTAATGAAATGGATGCTTCATCAAAATGTACATGTTGTTGTTGTTGTTGTTGTTGTTGTTGATTGGAACTGAAATAAATTTAGAATCAAATTCTAGGTTCCAGTCTTTTCTTCCTGTAGAATAATCAATTTACAAAAAAAATCTATTTAAATAAAATTTTTTATAACTAATTTAAAAATAAAAATAAAAACAAAAGAAAAAACAAAAGAAAAACTTCAAAATGGCTTCTTAAAAACTTTCTAATTCTTACTACTCCATTCGATTAACGATAGCTTGGGAAGGGGGGGGGGGTACCTTGTAATAAAAATAAAAAGAAAAGCAAATTTGGAGGGGGGGAGGGGCACGTGAAATAAAAATATCATTTAAAATCATACCCAGGTAAATTAGTGGGACTTCCTAGCGTTGGCGAAGGCCTTCTCGGGGGCAAAGGTGGAGGAGGAGGTGAATTTGTTAAACCGCTCGATGGTTTTCGTAATAATTGAGGCGATGTTTTCGGTGATATCATCGGACTTTTCCCATCCTAAACAAACAAACAAACAAACAATAATGATAATAACAACAAGAGCTTACTCAAATAATAATAATAATAATAATAATAATTGAAACTTACTTTACAATCTGCGTTATCAGTACGGGGTGATAGAGCTAAAGCTTGTAAACTGCTGTAGTTACAATTCCAAGTGTTTAGATCCTGAAAAAATAAAATAAAAATTCTTCCATTTCCGGTTTGAAACAAAACAAAAATTTATTTATTATTAATTAATAATTTTATTTAAAAAATTTTAATTTTTAACCTTTATTATTATTATTATTAATCGCATTACCTAATTATTTTTTTTGTTTCCTCCTATTTTTTTTTCTAATAAATTTTTTAAATAATTTATTTGAAAAAAAAAGAATTTAAAAAAATTAAAAAACTTATTCGGGGGGAAGGGTGGAGGGGAGGGGGAAACATACAACAAACGCATTAAAAAAAAAAAAAAAAATAACAAAAACAACAAACGGGGGTAACAAGCAAACAACACAAACGTAAAAATTTTAAATTTTTTTATTATTAATTATTATTATTATTAATTAACAACAAACAAACAAACAAGCAGAAAATTGTTTTAACGACGCGTATATCGAACGCACTTTCATAATTTCACTTTATTATTATTATTATTAATACGACCCGTGACGTATTTTCTTTTTTTTTCTCAACACTTTTCCTCTTTATTTAAACCGAAATGCCCGTTCGTTCGTTCGTTCGTTCGGACGAACGTCGCACTTATTATTATTATTATTATTATATAATCAAACAAAGCTAAAAATATATTTTTTCCATGCATTCATAAAAAAAAGGAAGGAAAATAATAATGCGGATAACAACATTTAATTATGCAAAAAAAAAAATAAAATAAAATAAAATAAATAAAAAAATTTTTTTTTCTTTTTTTTCCAATTTTATTATTAATCATTATTATTATTATTATTATTATTAGAAAGAAAATAAAAAAAAAAAACATTATCGATACAAATTATTATTATTATTATTATTATCACATACATATATAAGTACAAAAAGTGATATTTTTGGTTTGAATGGTGTATGCGTCCGTCATGCATAAGCCATTTTACATCCCCGCCGCCGCCGCCATTTTACAAACACACGCACACGCACACATTTAATAAGCCAATACTAAGGAACTGGCAAATAAAGCAAAGGATTAATTACACGACGAATAATAATAATAATAATAATAATAATAATAATAAAAACTATTTACCGTTATTATTATTATTATTACTACCGTCATCGTATCAAAAATTAAAATTAAAAAAAATACACTCAGTGGAATTCAGGTACCAACACATACGCAAAAAAAAATTCGGACAAATGCTTATACATATAAAAAAGAAAATATAATAATAATGATAATAAATAATAAAAAACGCTAAACGTACGACGTGGGGGGATGGAGGGGAGGAAAGGGGGGGGAGGAAGAGGGGTTTCATTCGGGCTCAGTGACATTCGGACGTGTCCGATACCTCTTCGTCATCGTCGAGATCTACCAAAGCGTTCGCCGCTCCCGATCCGGCTCGATGTTGCCTCTTCGGATCGAACGGATCCACGACTATTTGTTCCGTTCCTTTTATTTCGGCTCGGCAAAACGGACAACCTTGACCTTCCGAATCCTGCACGCGTGGAACCAGACCAGAGACGGGGAACGAGAAAGAGAAAGAGAAAAAAAAAAACATCATAATTAATCTAAAGTTACGAAATTCGCACGAAAAAAAAAAAAAAAAATGTTTAAGTGCTCAAGCAAGCACTCGATAAGAAGAAACGCACTCGATTCGCATCGTGCGTGAGTGAGTGCGAGAGTGCGTGAGTGCGTGTACAATCGCTTTTGTTTTGTTTTGAGTCAAAAAATACTTCTACCTGCCACGAGGTTAAACACGGTGTGCAAAGTAAATGTCCGCATGGTTCTATCCTAATATCTTTGTCGTTTTCCGCGCAGATTTTACACAATTGGAATGTGGATCCCATTTCGCAATATAATTCGTATTGCTCTTGCGTCACTTTGATATGATCCTCTGGAGTCGGTTGAACGGCCCACGACAAATCCGGATTCACGTTTCTCCCATCCGGAAAAAGATAACTGAAACAAACGATTCTAATTTGAATTCGAGAGAGAGAAAGAGAGAGAGAGAGAGTGAGTGAGAAAAATAATAATAATGATGAAACAATTTATTTAGTAGTGTGTGAGTGTGTGAGTGCGCACGCGCGTGACGAAGACATTCACTTTGCAAATGTGAAAATTTCAATGACGAGGTAAAAGAAGGAAGGAAGGTGGGTGGGTAGGTGGTGGTGAGACAGACTAATTATTCTTCCATACTCCGGACGATCATGATGATGATGATGATGATGATGATGATGACGTCGACGACTTTAAAAGCTTTTTGCGGAAATGTCTTTCTTCTCTTTTTTTTTTTTTCGCTTTCGAGAATCATTCATTCAATCATTCATTCATTCATTCATTCATTCAAAAAAAGTTGCAACAAGGGATTCGTGTGAAACTTTTCATCATCAAAAAAAAACCCTTGGCGCACGCGCAATGACCTCGTTAATCATTCGTAAAAGAAAAAAAAACTTACAATCCTTCTCTGTATCCGTCTAGCAGAGCCTGACACAGGGATTTGTTTTGCGGTATCGTCTGGAGTATGTCTCCATCTTGCGTGACGTAACCTATGGCCCACTGTCCGAGCCTAGTGCAACTCAGTCGAAACACGTAGCTTCCAGGTTTGTTTATGTATTTTTGCAATCTCGCTTTGACTTCGTCGTAGGTGAGAAAAGCCACGTAACCGGGATGCGTCACGGCTAATATTTGCCAATTCCTTAGCAGCGTCGTCCACGGTTGAAACAGTCTACGAATACCAAAAAAAAAAAAAAAAAAAAAATTACAAAAATGGATAAAACCCCCCCCCCCAAAAAAAAAAAAAAAAAAACAAACGTATGATGATAATATCGCGTGGGAATGGGAAATTTCTAGAAATGAAAATCGAATCCAATCTTCTAACCCCTCCCCCTCCTTTTTTTCTCCAACTTTCACCCCTCGGATCAACCACCCACCTTACTACGTTTCTATTTCCCCCACTTCCACGTGCCACAACCGTGACCGCTTTTCCCTTTGCCCCTTTTTTCATTTCCCCCTCTCCCCCCCCTCCCCCCCCCCCGGTGTGCGTAAACGCATTCATTTTTACATTACCTTGTAAAAACGTCAAATTCAAAATTTGAAATGTAATCGTTACACGACAGATCGATAGTCGATTTGAGTGCCATGGCCTGGAGACCTGATGATATCGGATGAACTTCATTCAAATATTGTCTAAATACTTTCCAAGGAACTAAAGTGCTGGAAAAGAAAAGAAAAGAAAAGAAAAATGAAAAATGAAAATTTAAGAAAAAAAATTAATTTTCCCATCTCCCCCTCTTCCCCTCCCCTCCCTCCTCCCTCCCGTCTAAATTTAAAGTTTAAAAAAATTTTTTTCCCGGTTCGATATTTACGATAAATTTATTAAAAATCTCACGCACACGCACGAACACGCACACACACAACCTTGAAGAAAAAAAAAAAACGTTAAAATAACATTTTTCGACTTCGAGATTCTCTTTCGAAAAAGGTCACGCACAATTTTTTTATTTTGTTCAGGGTAACGCATTTTTTAAAAATAAAAAAAATTTCCGCCATTTTTATTTTTATTTTCTTATTTTTAAAAAATTTAAAAGCGAAGGAAAAAGGAAGAAAGGCAGGCGGCACTCGAATAAACCCACACGGGATAACCTTTCGTGATCCGCCATTTTTTTTTTTTTTTTTTTTTTTTGTTTTAAATAAACACATTCACGATAATCGATAACGATATATCGAATGTAAATCGATTCGATTTCATTTTTAAAAAAAAAAAAATCCCTCCTTTTAACGGTCATTTATTTTAATGAGATTTAAATAAGAGGTTTTCCTTTTCCCTCTTTCCTCCTTCCTCCTTCCACCTCCCCTCCTACCCCTTCCTCTTCCCCCCGCGTTGTTGAAAAATAATTGGTGTGTACACAACATAAAATTTAACGATGATAAAAAAAAAAAAAAAACCGGAAATACTTTAACCGGAAACTGTAACAACTCGAACCGGTAAAAGGGGGGGGTAAAAGAAAACTTTTTATTTTCTTTTCCTTTCATTTCCTTTTCGCAATTATAATCATTCGAAAACGTAGAAAATTTGATTTTTTTTTTGAACCTTTTCGAAAAATAATCGATTGATTTCCGTTTCCTTTTTTCGAATTCGAACAAGAAAAAATAATCAATCGATAAAAAACAAAAAGAAAATTTTCAATAGTAAAGTTAGAAAAGGGTAAAAGCTATAATAAAATTTCATTTACAATAATAAAAAAAAAATCTCGAACAGGAACTGGGTCCTTATACGGGGGGGGAAGGGGGAGACCCGGTTTCCCCAACCTACTCACACTCAACGACCTTCATTTTCCAATTATAAATAAAATTTTTTTTTAAAAAAAAACAATAATAATAATGATGATAATAAATAACTCACGAATTTCGCGAGAAAATTTTCCGTTTTGTAAGAAAAGGACGTGAAAACGAAAAAAATTTTTTTTCGGGGAGGAGAGGGGAGGGGGGAATCCATTGCGCAAAACCGAAACGCCGTAAATTTCATTCACGCTTTTTTTTTCACAAAAAAAAAAAAAAAAAGGAAAACAAATATAAGAGTTCCGGGTTACAATTTCCGGTTTGGAAAAAATGAATGAATGATGATGAATTTGATTTCTTCAGTTTTGTTGGAAAAACGGAAACGGAAACGGATTCGCCCTAATAAAAATTTCCCAACACACAATAAAAAATTGAACAGGAAAATTTTTCACAATCGATTATTTTTAAAAAAATTCAAAAAATAAATTTATTATTATTAATAATAATAATAATAATAATAACTCGTTTCGTCATCATGAGAAAAAAAAAACGGACTTTTCATCATCATCATCATCATCAGCATTTTCGTCACACTCTATTATTATTATTATTATAGTCAAGGTTAATTTTTTTTCTCTCTCTCTCTTTCTCTTACTTTTTTTTATTTTTGAACGAAATTTTTCTTCTAGGAAAATTTCTTTTCATTTTATTTTCCGAACGACTAAAAATCATCATCATCATCATCATAAAGATGAAAAATGAACTGACGCCTTTTCCTTCTTTTCCCGAGGGCAAACAGAAAGAGAGAGAGAGAGAGAGAGAGAGAGAGAGAGAGGATAAAAAAGGTTAAGTTATTAATTTTCCTTTTATGAACCCTTTTAAATTGACAACCGGAAATGAGATCATCATCATCGCCCCGCCGTGAAAAACTTTTTCATTCGAGTTTTTATGAACCGAAAAAAAAAAAAAAAAAAAATTTCCCGGGAAAAACGTGTAAAAAAAAAAAAAAAGAAAAACGTTTACGCGAAAGACGAGCGTGTAAAAATATATATATATATTATTTTTTTAAACGGGGGGGAGGGGAAGGGGGAAAAAAGGTAACTCACGAGATATTAAAAAAAAAATTGGAACGGAAAAGAGGTTAGAGAGAGAGAGAGAAAGAAAATGGGAAAACTGAGAGAGAGATAGAAAATCCAAATGTAAGAAAAGGAAATGAAAAAAAAAAAAAAAAAAAAAAAACATGACATTAACTAAAAATCCTTTTTTCCTTCTCCTCACTCCCCTCCTCCCCTTCCCCTACGCTTTCCTTCCTTCCTCTTCTCTCTCTCTCTCTCTCTGTTTGTGTAAGTTTCCTTCCTTCTCTCATCCTCTCTCTCTCTCTGTGTTTTCTTCTCTCTGCCTCTCTCGCTCTCTCTTTCTCTTCCTTTAACTCCTTACTCCGTTCGTTTTCTCTTCCTTCTCCTTCTCTTTCTCTCTTTTTTTCCCATAGTGCTTTTCTACCAAATTGCTTTTTTAGAAATTTTCAAGTTTTGTGGGTCAAATTGAGTTTGAAAAACCAATAAACCATTTATGAGTCTACTGGCTCAAAGCCAATCCGACACAACTTTCATTCATGTTCTTGACTTTCATTCATAACTTTTTTCATTTCTTTCTTACTTACTTACTTACTTAAACATTTAATTAAATTTTTCTCTCTCTCTCTCTCTCTCTTTCTCTTTCCCCTTCCTTTTTTTCTCGTACGTACATTAACATTTAATTAATAAATAAAAAAAAAAGAAAAGAGAAAAGTTTAATGGGAATATTATTATTATTTTTTTGTTGCGCACGCCCACACTCACACATTTTACCTTTAACCTTTTTCTTTTTGTTTTTCACGTTTGATAAAAGGTTACAGATACAGCAAGGAAAAGCCGCCACCTACAATTTTCCTCCTTGTTATTATTATTATTATCATTATTATTATTCATATTTCGTGAAAAAATTTTCAGGTGCGTAAAATCCCAGGAAAAATTACAAAAAATTTTCATTTCGTTTCGTTTCTTTTTTGTTTTTTCCCTGTGACGTAATATCCTCGTCATCATTGATTTCGAAACGATGATGATGATGATGATGATGATGATGACGACGATGATAATAATAATAATAATTATTTTCATTCCGTTCTCACGTTTTTTTTTTTTTTTTTTTTTTGCATTGTTTTCATCACAGAAGCAGACAAAAAAATTTATTTATTTATTTTTTTTCCATCCATCCATTCATTCATTCATTCATTTATTCATTCCGCGAAAACATTTTAGGGAATTATTAACGTAAATTTCACTTTGATAATTAATTAATTTTTCAAAATAATAATAATAATAATAATAATAATAATAATAATAATAATAATAATAATAATAATAATAATAATAATAATAATAATAGATTTACTTCGGCCATTTTGCTTTCTCCTCGTCTTCCTTTCCTTTTACGTCGGATATTGTGTTAGCGATTACTTTTAATTTTTCTCCCATAATTTTCCTTCCCCTTCCGAGAGGTCCCCTCCCCTCTCCCTCCCCCTCTTCCCACACATTTTTAAACATTAAGCAAACTCGTCGTTTTTTTTTACAAAACATCGCATACAATGTTTTCGTAATAAATAAATAAATAAAAAAAAAAAAATTTTTTTCTTAATGGCGTGGCATTGAGTAATTTTTCAGGTTGGCCAATCATACACATAACCGGCATATTCACTTTTCTTATCATCATTATCATCATTCACTTGCTTTAAATTAATATTTATCTATATTATTATACCTCTCTCTCTCTCTCTCTCTCTCTCTCTCTCTCTCTCTTCCGCCATTTTTCACACGCTTTTTTATTAACGTGTCATAACATCGTTTACTGCCACGAATCGTTAAGTGTAAACATTTTCCTTACGAAAAATCGACCAACGTGTAAATCACGTCGTGGCACAAGAAAATTTTTTCCATCTTTCGATACGAAAAACGATATTTAAACAAAATCGAAATTCGGGATCACGTAAACGAAACAAAACAAAAAAAAAAAAAAGCCGAAAAATAAAAAAAAAAAAAAAAAAAAAACGTTTTGCTTTTCGATTTTCTTTTCCGGATCAATAAATATCATCCGCGGCTAAATCCGTGAAAAAAAAAAAAAAAAAAAAAATTTTCACGACTTCGTGCCACGATTTTTTTTTTTTTGATTAAGCGGTTATAATAAAAAGAACAACAACAACAACAACGACAACCAGCAATAAATCTAATTTAAAAAATTTTTCATTAATTTTTTTGTAAATAAACAAATTTTCATTCATTCATTCTCAAAAAATTTTTTGGAAAATGAAAATTCGATTTTCTTTTTTTTCTTTTTTTTTGCAAATTAAAAAACGTTCACGCAAAGGAAAAAATGAAAATGAAAAAAGGAGAAGGAAGAGAAAAGAGAATGGTGCAAAAAACAGAAAAAATAATAAAATGGAAACGAGTGTGAACTTTGACATTTTCGTTTGTTCGTTTGTTCGTTACAAAAAAAAAATCCCTCTCGTAAGGTCATTATCGATTGAAAAAAAAACGTTTTTTTAAATTTTATTTTTATATAATCGGCTCGAAAGACATTATTCGAGTATCTATTTCTCCCCCTTTTCCCCTCCTTTCGATTATTTCAAGTGCATCATCAAACGACGAAATGGGGGGAGGGGGAAAGGGGATGGAAAAGGGGGATGAAAAAAATCAATGCAAATAAAATTTCATCCGGGTACAGAGCAACGCGAAAGAAAAAAAAAAAAAAAGAAAACGGAAAACTCTTTTCATTTCATTTTTTTTCTTCGACTCCCCACCCCTCCCCTCCCCTCTCCCACTCCTCTCTTCACCCTAATATATATAAACACGATAATTATTATTATTTTTAATGAAAAAATTACGAATGTGCGTGCGTGCGTGTGCGTGTGAACTGTTTTGACTCGTTTTAATGACCGAAATGATTTGAAACGAAATGCGATCCGCACGCACGCCCGGCGAGCGGAGAGGGGGGGCGGGGGCGGGGAAAAAAGACTCCAATTAAATTGATTTAAATCTAGAAATGTTTAGCCAATGCGATTGCGACCCCCGGCATCCCACGCAAAAACAAAAAAAAAAAAAAAAAAAAAAAACAAAACAAAAACAAAAATAAACGTCATCAAACTAAAAATTCAAAAAAAAAAAAAAAAATTATTTATTTATTTATTTATATATATAAATAAATTTTTGGGTTTTAAACCCAATCGTAAATCATTCGAATTAACTAAATCTTTATTGCCGCTCCCACCCCTATCCCCATTCCCACCACCACCGCCCCTCCCAATCCACCACGTTGAAAAAATTTCGCATTTTCTGTAAACATCACAACATCATCGGAAAATTTCAAGTTTTTTTGTAAGAAAAAATTAAGCTATCCTTCCACGAATCGAACGAACGATAAAAATACAAGAAAGAAAAACATGTTTACGAAGATAAGAGGGCAAAGAGAGAGAAAGAGAGGGGGGGGAGGGAAAGAGAGAGATGATAAAGAAGTTAAACGAAAAACAAAACCCCCATAAAACAAATATTAATTTAAACTCGAAATTTGAAAGCTCCCTTTTTGAAAATCAACAAAAAGGTTTAGGGAGAAAGAGAAAGGAAGGAAGAAGAAGAAGAAGGAAAAAAGAAATCAGCCCCTCCCCATAAAATTATTTCTCTTTGCCTTATACATCCCATGTAAATATTTTCATTTTTTATATTAAATAATTTCATTTTGAAAAAATAAAGAAATTCAATTCGAGTATAACCGATATAAATTTTTCCAATTTATTATTTGACTTTCTTCCCCCACCTTACCCCCCCACCCCCTCTCATTCTTTTCAAACATCTTCGTTTAAATCACATTTTAATAAATTTTATTAACAAAAAAAAATTTTTTTTCTTCCCTCCATTTTCTCATTTTGAGAAAATTTCTCTTTCTTTCTTTCTTTCTTTTTCCCCTCCCACCCCCGCCCCCAGCTTTTTCAACTTTTCTTCTTCTTTTTTGCAAAAAAGTAAAAGAATGTACGAAGGAGGGGATATCAAAAGAATTAAAAAACAAAAAAAAAAGTTAAAATTAAATAAAAATTTTAAAAATTTTAAAAACAAAAAAAAAACCCTTTCGCGAAAGTTGTATAAGTTGTGGGGGGAAGGGGGGGCAAAACAAAAGAAAAACAATGGGAAAAGAAAAAAAAAAGGAAAAAAAGGAAAATCGGAAAATGGGAAAAGTAAAAAAAAAAAAAAATTCTTGAAATTTTCATTCATTGAAACATTTTAAGTCTCTCTCTCTCTCTCTCTCTCTCTCTCTCTCTCTCTCTCTCTCTCTCTCTCTCTCTCTCTCCCATTTTTCTCTCTCTCTCTATTTCTCTCCCTCTCTCTCTCTCTCTTTTCAATATTCGATGCACACAAGTTACTTTTCTTTTTCTTTTTTCTTTAAAGGGTTTTCCGATTTGAAAACTTTTACAAATCATGTCATATCGTTACGAATTAATTTTCTTTTTAAATTCGATTTCTTCTTGAAAAAAAAAAGTAAAAACAAGGATATCGATTAAATTTCTTCCCTCTCCTCTCCCCTTCCCCCTCCAAAAAAAACCCTAAATTCTTACGACTTTTCTCGTAAAAATAATAATAATAATAATAAAATACGCAAAGTTCGTTAAATTATTGCAAAAAAAAAAAAAAAAAAAAATTAAAACATTATCATGAGAAATATGCCTGAAAAATAATAATAGTAATAATAATAATGATAATGATAATAATAATAATAATAATAATAATAATAATAATAATAATAATAATAATAATAATATTAATAATAATAATAAACTTATATATATATATAATAGCCGAAGGCGTCGTAAACTCCCATGAAATTCCATACAAGGTTTTTTTTTTCTTTCTTTCTTTCTTTCTTTTTCTTTTCTTTCTCTCTCTCTCTCACTCTCTCCCCGGGTTATTATTACTTTTTAAATGAGTGAGTGAGAAAGAGAGAGAGAGAGAGAGAGAGAGAGAGAGAGATGGAAAAAAAAGAAAGGTTATTATTAAAATAAAAGCAGAATAAAAGCAGAATGAAAAAAAAAAAAAAACGATCGAGGAAAGATCCACGCCTTCATTACAAAATTAAACCGTGAAATTAATTAGAATTACTTTTTAACACGTAACGCATATTTATATATATAACAATAACGTATGACACCACCAAAAATCTAAAGTGAAGACTTCAAAGTCATTTTCTAGGAGACCGTGAGTGTGTGTGTGAGAGAGAGAGAGAGAGAGAGAGAGAGAGAGAAAGAGAGAGAAAGAAACAGAGAGAGAAAGAGAGAGAGAGATAAAGACCTTTAATGAATCAAAGATCGTAAAAATAAAAAAGAATACGAGCGAAATATTTTACTACGTCGCACAACACCCGAATTATTTTTTTTCCAGGCATGCATGTCAAAAGAAAAAACGCGTAATTTTATAACCCGCATGGGAAAACCCCCCCCCCCCCGTAATCCCCTCCCCTCCCCGTAAAAAAAAAAAAGAAAAATTAGAATGAGGATAACAACGATGTGAAGAAATACTTCATTTCAAAATCCTTGACCTACACGAATCAATATATATATAAAAAAAAAAAATTAGGAAAATAACACGCAAGCCGAATCGTATTATTATCATTATCATTATCATTATTATTATTATCATCATTAATAAAAGCTTTTATGGACGTACCATTAAAAAAGAAAAAATTATTTTCCAGCGAGAAAAAAAAAAAAAAGAATGAAAGATGACAACAATTACAACAAGAAACGTCTTCATTTATTCATTATTTATTCATTTATTCTTTTTTTTTTTTTTTTTGCTTTCCTTCTGCTTTACGAACCCCCTCCCCCTATTTTCCTTCCTTTTCACCCCATCTCCCTTCCCCTCCCCCCACACCCACCCTACCCAATATTCTTTAATAATTTCTTCAACGTTTCATTTTTCCATTTTTTTTTTCTCCCCCCATTTTTTTCTTTCATTTTTCTTCTTATTCTTCTTCTTCATTCTCAACTCCCTCCCCCCTCCCTCCATCTCATTAAATATAATTAAATGAATTTATTATTATTATTATTATTTATTTTTTTTTCGGTTAATAATTAAAAATTTTAATCAGCTCACATTTAAATGTAAAAAACGTTGGAATTTTAATAAAATTTAAAATTAATTTTTTTTTTCTTCTTTTGCATTTCATTAACACGGATTCTTTTAAAAAGATTTCATTTCGACATTTTATTTATTTATTTTAATTATTTATTATTATTATTATTATTATTATTATCATCTTTCATTTTTTTTTTTCGTAATTTCCTTTTTTTAACAAAACCTGATGGAACACCAAACTGGAGCTGGAACTGGAACTGGTGATGGTGGTACTCGTGAATCAAAAAACTTTTTTTTATATAAAAATTTCCTTGAAAAAAAAAACAAAGTCGATTTCTTTCCCCCCCCCTTTCTTGAAAATTTTTAAAACTTTTTCAAACGGGGATCAATTCAAACTTAAACCCCCTACTCTCCCCCTATAAAAAGGAAACGAGTGAAACAATGTGAGGATAACGTAAAGTTTAAAGAAGAATACGGGTTGAATAATAATGATAATGATAAAATTCACTCTTTCCCCTCTCTCTCTCTCTCTCTCTCGTCTCCCCCCCCCCAAAATGAAAACGCGTTATAGATTTCGCAACTTTTTTTTTTTTTTGCCCTTTTTTCTTCCTTTTCATCCTTTCAATCTTTTAAAAACCCTTAAAATCCTTAAATATTCAAAAAAAAAAACGAAGGAACGAACGAACGAATGATGACGAAACAAACCGAACCTGAATTATTATTTTGAATTAAGAGAATTCATTACACGCGATGGCGTGTGAATGATATTTAAAAATACGTCACAACTGGTATATTTCCGGTTGAAAAAATTAATCGGATATTATGTCACGTCCCTATAATATATATACGTCGCGGTCTCTCTTCCTTCTCCCCCCTCCTCCCTCCCCCTCTCTTTCCCCTCAAACGAACCGTATCCCGTAGTAGACCTTTCACGATTATAAACCATTATTTGCGTTTGTTCTCATTATTTTAGTCAACGCACCAGAACTGTTAAATTTTTCCCAACCGCCCCCCCCCCGCCATCCTCCTCTTTATTCTTTCAGGTCATTGCCATTTCTTTTTTTTATTCGATTTTGAATTTTCCAAACTTTTTAATAACGTTCGTAAAATCGAAAATTTAAAATAATCATTAAAAGACAAATCGAAAAAAACAAAAAACGCGACGACGAGTACGATGATGACGATGTTGATGACAGTAAAGCCAACAAACAAACAAACAAACAACCAAACAAACACGTCTGTCTCTACATGACAACCGACACGAAATCACATCGAATTTTATATCAGTTTTTTAGTCATTTAAAAGTAACAACTAAACGTTCTTGGCTGGCTTCTTATCACATCGTTCGGCCTTATTCCTCCTCCTCCTCCTCCCTTCCAATTATTAACACGTAACTTTAAATAATAATAATAATAATAATAATAATAATAATAATAATTTTGTATTCTTTTTTCAATTCATAAATAACGTCAAATTCCCAATTTCGAACCCCAACGGATAACACGTAAGACCGACATTAAACGATTCAAATTCGCCGGCACCGCAACGTCTCAAACTTTTCAATTATGACGTCATACTAGTTATTTTATTAATTAATTAATTAATTACGAAAACTAAAAAACAATTATTATTATTATTATATTAATTTATATATCGTATTACAATCGAATCGCGCGAAACAAATCAACAAAACAATTATTACGTTCATTTTCAATGAATTCATACAAAACAGAAAAAAAAAAAACAACACAAAAAATCGTTAATGACGTCATTTTTCACATTTTCTCACAAAGAACTTTCCAGAATAAATATAATTAAAAAAAAAAAAAGTAAACGAAAATGGAGGACTAAAAATTTTCTAAAGTCTAAAATCCAGAAAAAAAAAATCTAAAAACGAAAAAGGCAAAGTTCAAATTAAAAAAAAAAAAAAAAAAAATATACGAATGATTGATTCTGCCATTCAATATAAAAACGCGTATTGAATTTTAAAGTAATAATAATAATAATAATGATGATGATAATAATAATGATAATAGACAAATAACGGCAAAGCCAAATAAGATTTCTATTGAGATTTCTTTTTTTTTTTTTTTTTTTTTTTTCTTTCTTTCATTCGATTTTTTCAAATAAGTTTTATTAATAAAATTCAATCTTCTTTTTTTTTATTTTTATTATAAATAATAATAAAATGATAATAATGATGAGGATAATAATAATCATCATCAATTCTAACCGTTAGAAATGCAAACTTATTTAATTTCGAAATAAAAAATAAATATATAACAATAAAAAAAAAAAAAAAATGAAATAAAATAAAGATTTCAAAAAACTTTTCCCACTTTTTCCACTTTTCCATTTTTCTTTTTTTTTTTTTTTGCTTGCTTCGTAATTCAGCTTTCATTCAAAAAAAGAAAAGTAATCAAAAAAAAAAAAAAAAAAAAAAAAAAAAAACATTTTCTAAGCAATTATACTAAAAGTTCACACACACACACACACTCTCTCTCTTTCTTTCTCTCTTTGTCTCTCTTTCTTTCTCTCTTTCTCTCTCTCTATTTTTCTCTTTCTTCCTGTCTTTCTCTCTCTTTCCTTCTTTCTTTGTCTCTCTTTCTTTCTCTCTTTCTTCCTGTCTATCTCTTTCTTTCTCTCTCTCTCTCTTTCTTTCTCTCTTCCTCTCTCTCTATTTCTCTCTTTCTTTCTCTCTTTCTTTCTCTCTTTCTTTCTCTATTTCTCTCTCTCACTCTCTCTCTTTTTCTCTCTATTTCTCTCTTTCTCTCTCTATTTCTCTCTTTCTCTCCCTCTATTTCTCCCTTTCTCTTTCTATTTCTCCCTGTACGTGACAGAATATAAAAGAATTTTCATTCATCAATTGAAAAACGATTCAACATCAGGTGTGTGTGAGAGAGAGAGAGAGAAAAAAAAAACACTCTTTAATATGAAATTTAACTAATTCGATCGGGGAAAAATAGTAATAATAATAATAATAACAACTAACTAAATTGTTTCAAACGCGTTACAGTTTTTGAGAGTGTGCCCCGGCCCCTGACAAGAACGAAACCAACGAGAAAAATTTTATTTGAATGAACAAATCAAAACAAATCGCTGGGAAAAAAAATAGGTTGGAAAATCCGCGCCATGACAGGTTCGCAAGTCTCTCATCTTCTCTCTCTCTCTCTCAAAAAAAAAAATGAACGAATAATAAATTTCAACGAGTTGTATGCGCGTTTGTGTGAGTGCGTTCACACACTAAATGCATATGCTTTTTCGCGGTCAAATTGACGAGTATGTGCGTGTGTGCGTGTGCGTACACAATCGTGGAATCGATACCTTTTAGTACCTTAAAAATCCAAAACACGTCATATTAATATGCGGATATAAATGAAACGAAAACGTTTACGTGATCGGTAAAAGTGTCGTGCCTCCTCCTTTCCTCCATAATAAATATTTTTTTTTATTTTTTTATTCTTTTTCGTACCTCGTTTACATCATCATCATCATTATTCTCAACTTTTTTAAAATTCATTTTTGCAAGTTTTTTTTCGAAAGATTACGATTTCCGGTACTGTGACAGATTCAAAATTAAATTTCCTTTTACATAATGGCGGGCGCGAGCGCACGTGTGTGACAGGATAACCGAACCTTTGTTTTCGATCAGTACCGTAAAAAAATTTCTCTTCCTATTTTGTTACATAGTAATCCTTTTCTTAAGTCTTAATTATTATTATTATTATTATTATCACGAGTGTTAAAAAAAATAAACGACAAATAATAATAATAATAATAATAATGAACCGGAACCGGTGTTTCATTAAATGATGATACCGCAGGAAAACAAATTTTTTTTTTTTCTACTACTACTTTATATATATCTAGAACAGGAAGACCCCGACCGGAAAACGTATATTATTATTATGATTATTATTAGGAAGAACAAGGAAAGAGGGGGATCGTCGTAAAGGAAATGATATTCCAGAGAGGAAGAGGGAGGAAGGGGAACGGGGGGGGGATTTGCGAGACTACACAAAATAAAAGTGTTTTTTTTAACATCCGAAATGTGTGTGCGAAAAGTAAAACGGAAACAAATTGGCAATTTTTAATTTAATAAAAAAAAAAAAAAAAATTAAATGGCGGGCGTGGTTTGTGTGGTTTATATAGAAAAACTTACTAGAACGTTGCAAAATAAAAAAACAAAAAACTTTGCCAAAAAAAAAAAAAAAAGCTTGCATGTAAATTAATGAAGCAGAAAAAAAAAAAAAAAAAAATTATTTGATCACGCGAACGATGTGTTACTATAACCACACGAAGGAAGGTCGTCGTCATATATTTTTCCCCCCCCTCCCGCCCCCGCCTCCCTCGTTCATTCATTTCATTCAGTCGCAAAACTTTTTCATTTTCATTTTTCATTTTTCTTTAATATTTTACAATTCGTTATGTTAATCGAAGTAAGGAAATTTGCGTGTGAAAAGTGCGTGAGTGCGTGTGCGGATGATTCCATTCGTTTATTATCATAAGAGCTTTCATCCTCTTGAAAAATTAATTTTAATCGGTATTTACACACGAATTTTAACAAACCCACCTTAACGCCCCTCCCCCCTCACACCCATCCACCCCCCCCGTTTTTCCCACGAGCCGCAAACTTTCGATAATAATAATAATAATAATAATTTAATATATAATGTTAATAACCATTTTCCCTACGAAAAGTCGTAAGCCAACCCTAAAATAAGTTTAATAATACGTATAATTAATTAATTAATTTGAAAGATATTTTTAACGGTTACGGTTTTAATGAAAAATTATTATTATTATTATTATTACTTAGAGTATGCGTCGACGCACCCTCCCCTCCCCCCACGAGTGTAATAACGGAAAAATAATTTTTAACCCTTTTTGTTACTAAAAAAAAAAAAAAAAAAAATTCCCCTGCACAACAATAACCTTCAAGTTTAATAATTCAAATACAATCACGACGACGATAATAATAATAATGATGATAATGATGATGATGATGATGATGATCATATAAAGGTTCGTATTTGTCTCTTTTTTTTTTTTTTTTAAACGAAATGAAATAGTTTTAAAAAAAAAAAAAAAAATTAGAAACGATTAGTCCTACAACAAAAATAAAAACAGTTGATAGAGGAGACAGAGAGAGAGAGAGAGAGAGAGAGACAAAAAGAGAGAGAGAGAGAGAGAGAGAGAGAGAGAGAGAGAGAGAGAGAGAGAGAAAACGACTCCCTATTTAGACTAAACATAAACGAAAAAAAAGAAAAAAAAAAGGCAATAAATAAATTTTTTAGAAAGGAATAACTAACTAACTAACGACTGACTCCGTTCGAAAAATTGTATTTATAATAAATAAAAAAAAAAAAAAAAAAATATTATATGAAAAAACGATAAAATAGTTTTTTTTTTTTTTTTTTTTTTTTTTTTTCATTTTTAGATTAGTAGTACTAAAAGTGGTTCACGAAATTTCGTGTCTTGATTATTATTATTATTATTATTATTATTATTATTATTATTTAAATTCTTTCAATAAGAAAGATTTATGAGAGAGAGAGAGAAATTAAAGAAAATCCATTTTCTCTCATTTTTCTTTCCTCTTCTCTTCTCTTTTTTTTTAAATGCAAACAAACGTTTTGAAAAATTAGGGAGGGGGAGGGGAGGAAGGGGAGGGAACAACCACAACAACAACAAGTCTTTCAAAATTATAAAAAAAAAATTCATTATTAAAAACTTTTTTGAATTGAATCGAAAGGTTTCGAATAAATTTTTTTTTTTTTTTTGTAATGAGGAAAAATGAGGAAATTTTCAATTAAAAATGGAAAATGAAGGGAGAGAGGGGAAGGAGAGGGGCAAGGGAGGGAAGGAGTTAATGAATTTAATACATATATACGAGTCATATCGTTTTCATTATTCAAACATTTCTTTTCCCTTTTTTTTTTTTTTGAAATTTTTTCTCCGCCACTTTCGAAATTTTTATGAAACGAATTCGAAAAACAAAACCCACGAAATAAACGACGTTTATGATTGAATTCATAACAGAATTTCCTCTCTCTCTCTCTCTCTTTTTTTTTTCATAAAATAAAATTCATAACTTATTGTAAATATTTACTCATTTAAAAATCTATTGCAAAAGAAGCTAAGAAAACAAACAAATATGAAAAATTGTAATTCACAATTAAAAAAAAAAAAAAAAAAAAAACAAACTCATTTTTCTTATTCATTTTTTTTTTTTTTTTTTTTTTGATATAAAATAAATTTTAAAATGCATGAATGAAAAAAAAAAAAAATTCACTCAACTTTCAACAAAAGCATATATATATATTTTGTTTATAAATAGTTTCAATCAATTAATGATATCACATCCTGTGATTCCATTTAAAGCTCTTTTTTAAACGCAATTTAATTATTTTTGCATGTTATAAACAGAATTTTTAATTGAGACGTTAAATAAAAACTTTTTATATTATTTATACCACGTAATGGTGTGTACGCACACGCACACACACACACACACACACACAAAACACACATACAACATTCGATATTTTTTAAAAACATTTACAAAATTTTCTTTTTTATCGAAAACTTTCTTTTTATCATTATATGTAAAGAGTTGAGTTGAAAAGGGTTTTCCTTTCTTTCCTTTTCCTTTTTTTTTTTTGGGGGGGGAGGGGGGAAAGAATAACACTTAACATTTTATTATATCGAACAACAACAAAAGACTTCATTTTCTCGAACTCGAATTTAATTGGTGGTAAGTTTTTTTTTTTTTTTTTTTTTTTTTTTTAATATAAACAAAATCATTTATTTGAACAAAAATTTGATGATGATAATAATAATAATTTTATGTATGTAAGTGACAAGTTGAATTTAAAAAAAAATGTAAGCATTTTTCTGAAAATTATCTTGAAAAAATATTGTTAATCGATTGATTTCGACAAACTCATTAAAAAGAAAAAAAATAAATTTAACAGAAGGAGGAGGGGAGAGTGTTTTGTGATAATTTTTGATAATTTTTACAAATCTCAATTTTTTAAAACTTTAAAATAAAATATTACATACAGAGTTCACAAAACTAATAAAATTAAGCATTTGGGTTGACACAATGATATGAGCACCCACTTAAAAATTTAGCCCACATTCTCGAAAGAAATTTTTTATATGTAAATGTATTTTTAAACTTGTAAATCGTTAGCTTTCAGATAAATAATTAAAACGATATGATGTATTTTAATGAAATTATTGAAAAGTATTTTGAGGTCTCTTACCTGTTGCCGAAATTACTTTTCCAAAATTCAGCTGCATCACTTTTAGTGATTCTAAATTGATCACCAGCGAAAAGCCCATTGGGAAAAATTGCTTTAAGCTCGCTAAGCATATGACTAAAAACTAAACTTAATTTAGTCAAATTTCTTCTATAATGTGAATTTTCATCAAACATTTTTTCCTTTCCTTCTTTAAATAGTTTAATAGCTTGCTTGCACTTTCTCATTAAATTAACGATAAATACATTAAAGTGTTCATTGCTATGTAAAACAGTCATTTTATCTTCGTATTTTGTATAAATTAATCTCAGTCTTTGATAAGTGTCTGGCAATATATCCAATATAAATGGTGGTGAATTTTTTAAATTCATTTTTTGGTGCTGACATAATTTAACTACTTTATCCATTAGTTTCCACGTTTTATCTAATGTTCTTTTATCTGTTGCTACTTTTGGCGGAGCCATTGCCTCGGCAAAGGCTCCATGAAGTTTTGAAAATATCGAAGTTATATTTTTATGTTGAGCGGGACGAGTCCTACTGTTCGCCGCCATCATGAAAGATACATATTCTTAACGTAACGAAAAAAAACACTTTTAATACCACTTTCGAATTTTTTTTTTTTTTTTTTTACGAATAAAACATAACTGATTCGTTATTTCGGTTATTGAATTTTTTTTTCTAATGTAACTATAAGTTTAATCAATCATGACTTAAATAAGATAAAAAAAAATCTCAAGTATTTGTAAATTATAACACCCACTGTTGCTCGAAAACCGCATCATGCACTTTATTTATTCCCGTTTAAAATTCAAACGTAATTTTTTTCAAAATTCTGCTAAAGAATTATGTCTTACTTTAAATATGTATTTAAATCCGAATATAATTATTTTACTCGAATACTTCTCGGTCATAAAATCACGACTGATGTCTACTAGGTAGATTTATTAAAGTTCACAATTTTAAGATAATGGTGGCTACATTGAAAATTTTAATTCAAAAAAAAAGTTAACGAGTGCGCCACCGTCAATACTTATAAATTTTTTTTTTTTTTGGCGACATTTACGGTAATAATTTTCAATAACGGAATTTACAAAAACGAAATATCAAATTATTAAAATAACGACAAAACAAATAATAATAATTTTTAAAATAAATTATAAACGTTTTAATTATTTTTTTTAGGACTAAATGACAAAATTTACTGTACATGGTAATAATATTTTCAATAATTCAATAAATTGAATGTGAGAAATTATTTTTAAGCTTAAAAATAATTAATAACCATTTAAAATATAAAATGAAATATATATAAATATATATTTAGCCTTGATTGATATCGATGATTCTGTTTGTGGTTTATGCATTATATAAAAAAGCTTTCAAGCTTTAGTGTGAATTTAATTAATTTCATAATTTTTATTTCATGAGAAAAATTGAATTTTTGTCAACTTCTTTTCAATGGAGATCTGATAGTTGATAATGTAAGAAGAGCAAAACTTATTATAAAGTACCAACTCGGAGGAATCGAACAAAGTAGTCTGTATCTTTTTTCTAAAAAAATAAAATAATAATAATGATATAATACAAGAATTTTCCAAAAAAAAAAAAAAATTGTAATCTTTTCGAAAAAGAGTAAAGTAATACCTGTCATGAATGTTTTTTTCTTAGGAATTGCCCATCCCATACTTCTTTTAACTGCCATTAACCATTTTTCATGTCTTGAATTTCTTTCTGAAAATGATTAAAATTTATTTTAAAAATTTAATTTGATTTTGGGGGAAAAAAAAAAATTTGAAAGACATCCAACCTTCTTCTGTGGTAGCGGGTGAAAATGTAACAAAATTAATTTTTGAAAAATTTTCCTTTTCTTCATTATCATCAAATTTCCAAATTTCTATACCTTCCGCTTGAGCAGCAGCCACAGCTACACCCAAAGCAGATGAATTTGTAATTTTTGGACAAACTACGAGACAAAAAAATTTTTTAATTATTAATTTTTCTTTTGTAAATTGAAAATTTCCTAATGTAAATTCACTCACCTACAGGAATACCAGTTAAATCAGCTTGAAGTTGCATTAATAAATTATTTTTAGTCAATATACCATCTGCTCGAAGATAAGTCGGAGAGTAACCGCAATCTTTTGCCATGGCTTCCAAAACATCTCTTGTTTGAAAGCAAACAGCTTCTAATGTGGCACGAATAATGTGTCCCTTTGTTGTAAAATGTGTTAATCCACACAATATTCTAAATGAAAATTATTTTTTTTTTTTTTTTTAATGGTTGTAATTAATAAAAGGAAAATTACCATTATTATTTTTATTTACCCTCTCGCATCTTTTCTCCAGTAGGGAGCGAAAAGTCCTTTAAAAGCTGGTACAAAATAAACATCTCCAGTTGTCATAACTTCTTCTGCTAATGTTTCAGTTTCTTCATAATTTTTCAACAAGTTTAATTTATCTCTCAGCCATTTAATAGCTGTTCCAGCAACTGCAACAGATCCTTCAAGAGCATACACAGGTGGACTGGATTTTCCCATTTTATATGCCACGGTCGTTACCAAACCGTGATTAGAATTAACTCTCTGAAAAGAGAATAAAATCAATAACAGTATTTTAGATTTTTTTTTTAAAATATAAAAACACTTTTAAATTCATTCCTTACTTGAAAACCAGTATTGCATAATAAGAAACAACCACTCCGATAAGTATTTTTTGTCATTCCTCTTTTTAAACAATTCAAACCAACAAGAGCAGCTTGTTGATTACCTAAAATCTAATATAAATTTCTAATTCATTACAGAAAAACATTTAATCTGAAAACAAATTCTGATGTAAAACCTAAATTGCCTTCATTAAAACTTACCCCTGATACAGGAATACCTTCGAGTAGTTTTTCTTTTATGTACCCATAAATTTCGGATGAACTTCGAATATCAGGGAGCATTCTACTTGGAATTTTAAAGTATCTATAAAATTAAAAAGAAAAAAAAACTCAAACAATATAAATTTTAATCCAAAAATTAACTTTCCATTATAATTAATAATAAGTATGAGTACTTAAGCAAAATTGGATCCCAATTAAGCGTATCCAAATTCATTAACATTGTACGAGATGCATTTGTTACATCCGTGGCATGAATTCCACCGACAGGTCCTCCAGTTAAATTCTGAGAATGTAAATTTAAATGAATGAAATTTAATTTTAATTACTGGAAAAAATATAAAAATTATATTTTTTACCCATAGCAACCAAGTATCGATTGTTCCAAACAAGCATTTTTTTTCCTTCACAGCTTTTTTCACAAGTGGTACATTATCAATAAGCCATTGAATTTTAAATGCACTGAAATATGGATTGACTGGAAGACCACATATGGGCTTTAGATAATTCTTGCTATTATCTGGTAATTTTGCCAATACTTGATCAACAATACCATCCGTTCTAATATCGGACCATACTAAAATAAAAAATTTTCAATCAATCAATCGATTGCATATTAAACGAATATGAAAAAATTTTTAATATAAAAAAAATTAACAAACCGATTGCATTATAAATAGGTAAACCGGTTGAACAATCCCATAAAACTGTGGTTTCCCTTTGATTAGTGATACCGATTGTAGCGATATCATCTTTATTAACAAATTTAAGTACTGCTGTTATACATAATTTAACAGCACCTAAAATTTCTAATGGATCTTGTTCAACCCATCCTTCTTTCGGTGTGTATGTTTTTATATCAATTTCATGTGAATTAACTTCTTTTCTTGTCACTGCATCGAATAACTAACAATAAAAAATTATTAATATTTAATTAATTATAAAAACTTTATTTTAAATAAAACTAAAAAAAAAACTTACAATGAATCTCACTGTACTTGTTCCTTCATCTATCACACCAATGTACTTCATATCTATCGATATTTTAAATTACTGTAACCGAAAAAAAATTGTTTTTTTTTTACATGAAATTTATCATTATCAATAGATTTTTATCAAAATTAATTATAGATTTTTATTATAATTAATTAAATTTTAATTTTTTAATGAGTAAACAACAAATATTTTCCTTAATGATGATAATTCAAAAAAAAAATAGAAAACAATAATGTGATGAAATAATGAAGAAATTAAGAAGAAAACATACTTTTTTAAAAAATGAAATCACTCACAAATTGTAAAGAAGAGAAAAACTTTTTATATAAAATCCATGAAAGGGATTATAAATAAAATGAGCCCAAAGTACAAAGATTAATAATTTTTCAAAATATTACCATATCACCATTAAAAAATTTGCAGAACTTGTGAATACATATATACATACATATTTAGTTTGATAACATATTTTTGATAATGAAAAATAAAAAAAATCTCAAACTGTTCATAAAATAATGATTTTTATCATATTATTATTAAATTTTTCCTTTTTTTTTAATTATTTCTCCACTTTTTAAATCGATAACATACTAAAATAAAAATTAATGTAAAATGCCAAAGGAGTTTTTATATTTATTTTTATTCATTTCAAAATTACTACAACATTTTTTCCCTCTCCCTCCTCTCTCCCCTTCCCTTCCCTTCCCTCCCCATTAAAATATCAACCTTGATGATAATATTTATTATTATTAAAATAATTAAATAAGATTTTTTTAATGAGAAAAATTCTAACATCTTCAAAGTAGAAAAATTACATTAAGGTTAAACATACTTACAAATATATTGAGTGTAATTATTTCGTTTTTTTTTTTTTCAATAAATAAATATGATTGCCAGTTAATAAAATCCATGAGTAATAATAATAATAATAATAATAATAATAATTGATAAAGAACATAATTTACTGAATGGATTAATATATATATATATATATATATTTTCACATCGTTCCTTTTTTTAATTTTTTTTTTTTTTACACGTTAATCGAATATTGCAAGACCAGCAGCAGCATCTATGGCAGAAACGTATAATTTTTTTTTTTTTTTTTTGTTATATCCAACTGCCAACTTTATACATTTTGATTAATTAATTAATATATAAATATATTTTTTTCTCGTTTTTTTTTTTTTTATTTTTATTTAAACGAAAAACCGAAACAAATAACTCAAAAAAAGAAACAAACAAATCATTTATATTTTACTTTAAATAATGTAAACATTTTGTTATTATTAATGTTTTCGCGGTAGCAGCCGAATTTTTTTTAAAGGCAAATGTTTGTTCCGTTATAACGAATTCCGTTTATTTAAATTTTTTCCCTTTTTTTTGTCTTAATTTTCTCGTTTTTTTTTATTTCTTAATCATTTTTCAAACGTAAAAAAAAATTATTTTTTCCTTTTTATTCATCACCTAATCTATTAAAATTCTTATCAAATCTCATAAATAAGCAATAATTTTTAATTTCCAATTAACAAAATGGCGGTTATTCAGTATTGATTTCGAATAATAATTTTTTTTTCCTTCTCAATTCCATTTTAATGTTGTATAAATCGATGATAAAAAAAAATTAACACGTGTAATTTGTATTATTTAACACGTGGTGTAATTTTAGCCCATAAATAAATTTTAAATCGCACGATCAAGTTTGAAAAAAAAAAAAAATTAAAATTTTATTAATTACAAAAACATGGTTTTCTAATTTTAACGGACAAACAAATAAATGACGTCATCACAATTAATTCGCCATTAATTATTATTTAATTATATTTACGACAAATTAATCGTTAGAAATTCGTTTGTTTGTTTTATTCATTAGTTATAATTTACAATCGTCTCTTAGAATTAAATCACAAATTTTTTTTTACTGCTAAATATCACTCAGGTATTAGATGACGATTAATAAAAAAAATAAAATTTTAAGGTGCCAAAGCTTCTGGTATTGTCGATCCGCAGGGTCCTTTGAAATGAAAACTGTAACGACAAAAAAAAAATTTCGATAACGAATCAGTTTCGTTTCGATCGATGATATTGATTTGATGATGATCGATAATATTTACTCGAAATCTCCAGTTGCTGGAGTTGATTCAATGTTAAATTCTGCAACGGATACTCCTCGATACGCCACCTGCGGAGCAAACATGGCTGCCGGATAAACGACGGAAGACGTACCGACGACCAAACACAAATCGCATTCGTTGACAGCTTTTTCTATTGGGACAAAAGAAAAAAAGAATAATAATATTATTTCTTGAGGAGCATACATTAATAATAATAATAATAATAATTGACTCACCCGTCAATTCCAAAACTTTCGGATCTAAATTTTCACCGAACCAAACAATGTGCGGTCTCAAAAGTCCTCCGCAATTTTCTTTCTTACATCTTGGCAAAAGCTTTTCCGGTATGTCGGCAGATTCAGCACACGGATCGGGCGCTCTGGAAAAATTTTTTTTAATTAACTCTCCCTAAAAGTTTCCCGGGGGGGGGGTGGGAAGAAATTTTAAGAAATGATTTACGAGTCGCATCGAACCCTTTTCCATCCAAAGCCGAGCACACGGGACTATCGTAATTTTCCCGTATTTCTTTACATTTCAGGCATCTCGTTTTGAAAAGTGATCCGTGAAGTTCTATGACGTCACTAGCCCCTGCCCTCTTATGCAATTCGTCAATGTTTTGCGTTATTATCCATACTTTTTTCCCTTCTTTGGCAAAACGATTTTGACACTCTGCGATCGCTTTATGAGCCTGAAAGTACACAAAAACCAATGAAATTTTAAAATTAATTAACTCCTTCGGTTTGACGGGGGGTGGGGGGAGGTAACAAACAAACAACCGACGATGACTTGAAGAATTTTTAATCAAAGTCCCAAGTCACCGCGGTTAATTAAAAAATCAATCAATTTTTTTTTTTTATTTAAATTTTGACCTTCCGAAAGGGCAAACAAGTGAACAAACAAACAAACAAACAAAACGTTTATGTAAACTTACGTTATTGGGTTCTTTCGTCAAAGCCGTTTCCCTTCTGTGATGATAAAATTCCCAAACGAGTGACGGATTTGCGCGAAAAGCTTCCGGCGTCGCTAAATTTTGCGCCTGATATTTTCTCCAGTAACCTCCGGGTCCACGAAATGTGGGGATGCCAGATTCCGCCGACACTCCCGCTCCCGTCAGTATCAGCAAATTTTTCGAACGTTTGAATACGTCACGAAATGCAGCCATGTTGGAAGATGGTCGTTGAATTGACGTCATCGCCGTGGCAAAAATTGACGTTTTCGATTTGAACAGGGATACCGGAAGTCGATGTGTCCAATATGTTTGCAACAACATAACCTTTACACTACGAAAAACGTTTTTCTTTTTGTTTTCTAAAAATATTTTACTTATCCGAATAATTTATTTACATCAACTGGAAAAATATTTTTAAAAAATTTTTCAATACCTAAAAAACCCGTCACACGCATTTTATTACGAGAAATCTTTTTTCATGTCAAAAAGGTTTGTCAAATCCTCGACGGTAACTTTTTTCTGCACCCACTTTTCTTTTCCCTCGCTACTCACAGCGTCGTTGATTTTTTCCTCTATCGTTCCCTTAATTAAAAATTTATGTACCGTCGTTTTTTTCGTCTGACCGATCCTGTGCACTCTCCCGACGGCTTGCAATTCTTCGGCCGGATTCATGATGGGCTCGACGAGAAAAACGTGATTGGCTTCCGTCAGGTTCAAACCTTTCGATCCCCACGATATGGGGAGTAACAATGCCGTCACTTTCAAATTAGGATCTTTGAATTGTTTCAAATGTATTTGATAATTGTGACCCGGCATACGGCGAAAAGAAATGTTGTTTTGAGTCAGCGCGACTTCCAAAATTTTCAAAACGACTCCCCACGTTGAAAAAATTAAAACTTTGACGTTTTCGTCTTCCCTCTTTAACGACAGCAAACTCCTCACGATTCCGTCGACTTTCGTCGAATGATCCCCGATGACTTTTATTCCGGAATCCTCTTGATTCCCGCTCATATCGATGAAACCCAAATCGCAACTTTTTGTCGTTTCTCGACAAACGGGACACGACAGCGAGGGTTTCGAACTTCTCGTCAACATTATACGAATGCAATCGATGCAAAAGGAATGACCGCACTGGAGAACGCACCATTCGTTTTCCAAAACCGTTTTGCAAACGGGACACGGTTCGGGTTTCGGATTTTCTTTCTGACCCAAATTTTTCAAATACAAAAGAGTTCCATATTTTTTTTTAAATTCGCTTTTCGATTGTTCGAGTTCGCTCGTGAGTTTAAGTCTTTGAGGTTCGACTTCGTGATTTTCGATAATGAAAATCGTTTCAACCTTGTTTTGCTCTTTCAAACTTAAATTCGACGACTTTTTCGGCGGAAGTGGTTCGTCCGGTAGTCTCAATCTCAATCTCAATTTACACATTGATATTTCATCGAACGCTTGAACTTGATGATTGATGCTCATCCAAACGGCTCGGATTTGTTTGAACTCCTTTTTCATGGCTTCCAAAATTTGCACGTGAGTTTTGCCATCGTTCACGCACCAGGTTTCCATATTTTTTTTCGATTTGCTAACGTTTAACAACGCTTTCAAACATTTTTCGGCTTTGTGTGCTCTCCATGATCCTTTCGTCTGTGCTCCGTCTATTGCTTTTTCGTAATTATCTCTCAAAACTTTTCTCGACACGTCAAACAACGAACATTCATAGTCCAATAAAACCGACTCGCAAATGCAAAGCTGACATTTTTTTTTCTCTTTTTTTTTTGCATCTCCAGACGTCGTCGATCTTAAATGACAATCGACGGCACTCCCGACGAGACTTTCGTTAGACATTTCTCTCAGGGTTTCTAAATTTTTCAATGCTTTTTCGCGATTTTCTTTGATTCCCGTCAACCAATTCCTGAGCATGATTTCGACTCCTTTCACGGATGATATTTTGCTGAGGAAAAATTCGACTTGTTTTTTCGTGTCAACTTCATTCGTTATCAATTCCGTTTCGATCTTGTCTTTCAATTCTCTTATCGAACCATCGACCGTCAATATGTGTATAGCTCGATTCCACCAAACTCCAGGGGCGGATTCGAAATTTTTTTCCAGATTAGATATTTTCGATGTCAAACCGTTTAAAATATTTTCATCCGATTTCAAGTCTGCAATGGCGTTTTCCATGTACTTGTCTTCTAATATTTTAGCATGGGATATCAAAGACTCATCTCTTAGCGTGGGTGGTATGCCTTCCGAATGATACTGCAACACTTCAGCCAAATTTGTCAATGTATGAATCCTTTGAAGGGAGTCAACGTGAATTTTTTCTTTGTGTTCTTCGACTATTTGCAAAACTTGCCGGTAGTATTCCACGGCCGTACTCCATTCTTCCAAAATGGTGTGTATTCCAGCCAAACCGTTTAAAGTTGCTATGTGTAATCTCATCGCCTCTTCGCATTCTACTTTTGTTTTGTTAAACAAATACTGCAACAATTCGGAAAGAGTCATGTTACCCGTTTTGCTGAATATTTTGCTTCCTTTCACCGCCATGGGGTGCGAACAAGCTTGCCGGAGGTTAAGCAACGGTGCCAGAAGACTTGTTAGAGTGGTTTTATCCAGCGAATCTATCGTTCGATTCTTTTCCAAGCCTAATCGAAACAATCGTTCGGAAAAATCAGTAGAGCTCACAGAATGTTCTCTCATGTAAAAATTTTGCTCGATGGCTGAAAATTTTAAAAAATGATACTGAACCGTTTGCTCGGGTAAATTTAATTCGGATGCCACATCCTCTTTGGAATTTCTCCAAAAAATTTTACTCAAAACCGAATAAAGCGGAATTTTATTACCGTTGATGAAAGGCTGATATAAAAAATTATGCCATAATGATTTTTCGGTAAACGGCTCTACTTTGAGCCATTCTATCAAGTAATATAATTCGTTAATTGATTTTTGTATCGGAGTACCCGTGACAGACCAACGATTAATGGCAGAGATCAAATTTACCATTTGATTGATTTGAGAATGATCGTTTTCGACCATTTGAGCTTCATCCAAGCACAGACGCCACCATTGTACTTGAGTTAAAGGCGAACTCATTTTTAAAAACCTTTCTTCGTTCCTTAGTTTTCTATCACCTCCGTGTTGGGTAGTGTGATTAAACTCGGACCCCAAAATTGTATACGTTGTGACGACAATATCGTTGGCAGCTAAAACAGAAGGCTGAACGAAACCATCTTTTAAACCGTTATACATGAATACTCCATTGCTTAAAGCATTCGGTTTTACATGCTTATTTATTTCGTCGAACCACTGATGGTAAATGGATGCGGGAGCTATTATTAATGTTGCGCCCGAACACACCAATTTTTGTTTAGGCCAACACGAAGGACAATAATATAAAAATTTTTCATTAAATCCAACGCATTCGCCATGTTGCCATCTTTTACATTCTGGACACTCGACGCAAATTTCTCTTTTTTTCGATGCAAAGTTTCCACATATGCATTTAATTTTATTATTTTCTTTACTTTTTAATTTATTTGCAGGTCCTGCACTGTATTCTGCTAATTTTGATTCGTACCATTCATTCAAAGCTTTTCTCAAAGCTGAACCCCTTGATACATTATTAAGAATTAATTTTTCATGAGCATTTAAACAACCTTCTTTATTTTTTGCTATTATCTCACTATTGTTTTTCACACAGTTATTCGAATTGTGCAACATTTTTTTATGAGTTTCGTTCAAAGCATGTGGAAGCAAATAACTTGTTTCGTTTTCTTTTTCAACATTAAATTTATGATTTAGAATGAGAGAAATGATAGCCACTGTTTTTCCCAAACCCATTTCATCTGCTAAAATTCCACCTTTTGGAAAAGGAAGAAAATTAACCATTTCCAACGTTAATAGACCTGTATATTTATTGTAGTAAATTTTATTGTTGCATTTCGAAGTAAGTGTTTCAATCACAGTTGAAATCCAATTAAAATTCTGAACTTGCAATTCGCAGCTTTCTCGAAAAATCATCCATTCGACAGCCTTTTCTTGATATGGTCTTAATACTGGTATGAGATCATCTTGATTAATATTTTTTTCAGGAACTTTTTCATCTAGTTTTTGATAATTTTGAATTTCTTTGAAAAATTCTTGTATAAAACCTTTTTTACAATTACCGTTTTCTATGAATTCATTTGAAAATGTTTTTGAAAAAAATAAATTTATGAGGGATGTGGCTTTCGATATAGGAGTTTTTTCAGGTGTAATGACAATTTTTACTTTTAAAACTTTTTCCGTTAAAGCTTTTTCATCAATAATCCAGTAAAATTTATGCTGCAATAAATCATCAATGATTAATAAGAGTATATCATCATTCATTTCTAAATTTACAAGTTTAAATGAATTTTTATTGCTGCATGAACTAATTTTAAGAATTATCTTTATAATTTCTTCCGTATCATTTACTAAAAATAGATATTCACAATTGTCCATATCGAAATCGACAAAATTAATTTCATCGAATGAAAATGTCAACTCACCCAATATCACACCACCATTAGGAACAACTTTTAATAATTTTTTTATTTTAAACTTTGTCCTATTTTTAAACTTATTAATTAATATATTTTCACTTAAAGCTTCCTGGAATGTAACTCTTTTTTTTTTAGGAGTACTAAAAGATGCTTCAAATTCAGACGGATAACTTTGGTTAAGTTTTAACGGACAAAAATTTTTTCTTTTCGACATTATTGAATCCAAGTTTTATCAAAATGATTTAAATAATTTAACTAAAACAAACATATTAGTATAGTAATGGAAGTTTAAAGTTAAAAGCATTCCAAAAATGTACAAATAAATTAAATTCAATCATACAACTTGACAATTTTAATTTCAAATTTTACGAAACAATAAATGTTGATTTTTTGTTCACAAAAGGTCTAAATAAAACTATTCACTATTAAATAAAACTCACAATTAAAAACCAACTAAAATAAATTACATTAAAAACTTATTTTTTATTGCCGAATAAAGTTACTATATACAATGTATACATAACATATATTTACATTAGAGTAGTAACTTTATTTCTTTAATAAATAAAAAATAGTAATTTTATTTCTTTAAATAAATAATAATTACCGTAAAATAAAATAACGTGAGTTTCACGTTAAAACAATTTCACATTATAAAATAAAAAAAAAAACTTTAAAAAATGACTTTTTAATCAGTGAAAATATATATAATTACCAAATAGAAATTTCAAACATAATGTCATTTACTAAATCGAGCTTAATTAAGTTGGCAATACTGAAAAATCATGAAAAATCAATGTTGATAGACAAATTGGTTAAATAATATAATAATAATATAAGGAAATAAGAATTTTTTATGTGATGGTTTATTCAGATAGGACATGGTGAATGGTTTGTTTCTTTATAATAAAATAATTAAAAAAACAAGCTCTCAAAATTAAATCATTATTTTATTGGTTTTGTATTAGCATAAATTTTAAAGGTAAGATTTTTTTAGCGTTTTTAAGATAAAGGTCGATAACCCAAGCTATATTGTATTTATTTAATATTTTGTAATATGATGTCAAACTATGATTTATTTTTTACAAGATTGACTCAGTGTGGGGTTGGGCCTGCCCTCCCCTTCGCCTGCATTTGGCACCACCAACTCGCAGGATGGGGGAGATGGTTTTAGGGGAGCGGCCCCCATCGCCAGCAAGATTATCTCATACATCAGAGAAACATCCTAAAAGTACTCTAACCGAACTTAATGTTTTAAGAAGGCATAGAGAGCTTTGTGATGTAGTTTTGAATGTTGGGAACAGAAAAATCTTTGCTCACAGGTTTGAATTTGATTACTTAGTTTTATTATTCATATTCTTAGCCTTTTAGTCTTAAAAAGTTTTTTTTTTTTTTTTGTCACAGAGCCATACTTGCAGCCTGCAGCCCTTATTTTAGAGCCATGTTTACTGGAGAACTATCTGAATCAAGGCAAACTGAAGTTACTATAAGGGACATAGATGAAGTAGCAATGGAACTTTTAATCGATTTCTGTTATACTTCTCATATTGTTGTCGAAGAAGGAAATGTACAAACTTTATTGCCTGCAGGTATGCAAATTTTCATTTAAATAAAATTACTTGAAAACATTTCTTTTATATTTACTTATGGCAAAATATTATTTTTAGCTTGCCTTTTGCAATTGGTAGAAATTCAAGATATTTGTTGTGAATTTCTAAAAAGACAACTAGACCCTAGTAACTGTCTAGGAATTAGAGCTTTTGCAGATACTCACTCTTGCAGGGAGCTTTTAAGGATAGCCGATAAATTTACCCAACACAATTTTCAAGATGTTGGTATCAAATCGTAAAAAAAAAGTTTCATTTTTTGTTATTTCAGTAATCATGACAATGTACTTTTTGCAGGTTATGGAGAGTGAAGAATTTTTACTATTACCTGCTGGACAATTAGTCGATATAATATCAAGTGATGAGCTGAATGTCAGATCGGAAGAACAAGTTTACAGTGCTGTCATGAATTGGTTAAAATATAATGTATCTGAACGAAGGCAACATTTAGCTCAAGTAATAATTATAAATTTAATTTTTAAAAATTTAATCATAAATTCAAATGTTTACCATTTCTTTTCAATAATCAATTCAAGGTATTGCAACATGTTCGTTTACCTCTATTAAGTCCCAAGTTTTTAGTCGGAACTGTAGGCTCCGATTTACTCGTCAGAAGTGATGAAGCATGCAGAGATTTAGTAGATGAAGCCAAAAATTATTTATTACTTCCTCAAGAAAGACCATTAATGCAAGGACCAAGAACAAGGCCTAGAAGGCCTACCAGAAGAGGAGAAGTTTTATTTGCAGGTAAGTATTTTAATTACAGGTTAAACAAAATTTTTTTTTTTTTCCATTTTAATAATTTCATTTTTTTATTTTTAAATGTAGTTGGCGGTTGGTGTAGTGGAGATGCGATTGCTTCAGTTGAAAGGTTCGATCCACAATCTGCTGATTGGAAAATGGTTGCTCCAATGAGTAAAAGAAGATGTGGTGTAGGCGTCGCTGTTTTAAATGATTTGCTTTATGCTGTTGGTGGTCATGACGGGCAATCTTATTTAAATAGTACCGAAAGGTAAAACCTAATTTTAAACATTTCTGCACCTAAATCCATTTTCGGTTTATAATAAGGAAAATTATAATTAAAAATTTTCTTTCAGGTATGATCCTCAAACGAATCAATGGTCTTGTGATGTTGCTCCCACAACTTCATGCAGGACGAGTGTTGGTGTTGCAGTTTTAGATGGTTATCTATATGCTGTTGGTGGTCAAGACGGAGTTCAGTGTTTAAATCATGTCGAAAGGTAAATTTTTTTTTTAGGAAATAAATGAAATTGAAAAGATACACATAAAAGGAATATGTTTGAATTGGATTTGTTTTTTTTCAAGATACGATCCTAAGGAAAACAAATGGAGTAAAGTTGCCGCCATGTCTACCAGAAGATTGGGTGTTGCTGTTGCAGTACTAGGAGGCTTTTTATACGCCATTGGAGGATCTGATGGTCATTGTCCTTTAAATACAGGTATCTATTGAATACTTTAAAATGATTATTATTTATGATTTCACTTGGTTATCATCATCACTTTTGTACTTTTTCAAAGTCGAAAGATACGATCCGCGTCAAAATAAGTGGTCTACGGTGGCACCCATGTTCACGAGAAGAAAACATTTAGGTTGTGCCGTGTTTAACAATCTCATCTACGCTTGCGGAGGAAGAGATGATTGCATGGAGTTGTCTTTTGCTGAACGATACAATCCACACACCAACACTTGGAGTCCGATCGTAGCCATGACGTCTAGACGTAGCGGCGTCGGTTTGGCCGTAGTTAACGGACAGTTGTACGCCGTGGGTGGTTTCGACGGAACGGCGTATTTGAAAACGATCGAAGTTTACGACACGGAACAAAATCATTGGAGGTTGTGTGGGACGATGAATTATCGAAGACTTGGCGGTGGTGTCGGCGTCATGAGAGCTCCCGATAATTGTTTTTGGTAAAAAAAAAAAAAAAAAAAAAAAAGTCTTCCGTGTAACAAAGTTATTCCCACATTACATCTTTTTCGCATGAATGTGATGCCGACATTTTTTTTTTTTTTTTTTTCAGGCCGAGATCCGATGCTGTGTAATTACATTCATTCAACTTTCTCATGGTCTCAGTACGAATGGAAATTTAAAAGGGGGGAGGGGGGGGGAAATGCCTGGTGGTAATATTTTTTTTAATACTCGTCGGATGACATTATCGTTAGAGAAATGAATAGAGAAAATGTATGAAATATTGTAAAACCAAAAAATTTAATTAATAGTTACATAAAATAATTTTTTTTTTATATATAAAAATTTGAAAAAAAAAAGAAAAGAAAAATATTTTAACTGATTCATCGGTTGAAACAGTTGCCAATTTTTTTTTATTATTATTATCATTATTTTTTTTTTTAATAGAGTAAGCTACCTTTAATTTTATTGTCAATTTTAAAAATATACTGTGTTTATAAAAAAAGTCCAATAAAGACAAATTTATTGATCCCCTTTCTTTTTAATAAATAGTTTAAATTAGATATATTTTTTTTTAATTAAATGTTCTCGAAATTAATTTTGATCTTTTTACAGATATTTTGGAAAAATGGGAAAAATTTGATTTTGAAAAGATTTAATTATATTTGGAAATAAATTACACAAAGGTTTGATGACTTAAGTCAATCGATTACTCTTTACAAAATAAAATTTTTATGTAACAATGAAGATTTAAAATTTTATTTGCCATTACCTTGACTTCTAACCTACATAAATTTTATAATAATAATAATAATAATTCATTCTAACTTTGTTGTTTAATGCATTCTTGTACTCTTTCATTCATAATTTTTTTTAATTTTTTCCTTTCTTCTTCCATTTTAATGACAGATTTAGGAGCTAATCTTCCTCTTGCTTTTGTTTGAGGCGGTACCCAATTAAGAATATTCAATTGTTCATTTAAATACCCCTCTGCTGAAAAGGATTTACCTTCAGCGATTATATCTTTTAATCCTTGCTGAAATTATAATAATAATCGAGTAACAAAAATCGTTTAACAATTAAATAATTATTAACAAAAATTATTAAACAAACCTGAAATAAAAATTCTTTTTCCTTTTTAACTTTGTGTTTATATTTTTTAATTAAAAATTTATTTCTTTTTAAAAATTTCTTTCTTTTATGTTTTCTCATTTTTTTTATCCTTATTCTTATCATATGTATGGCTTTTTTACTAACAATATTATTTATGGGATCTGTTTTTTCTTGTTTAATAATACATGGAAGTTCGATATCCATAATTCCAGTATTTATTAAAGGAGTTTCAATTTTTTCCATTTTGGTAAAACTAGGATCTATAATTTCTTTTATCCTTCCATTGTAGGGCAAAGGAAAACTTGATGAATGATTCAAAAAGTTGTAACTCACTACAGAATCAATAATCCTACTAGCTTGATTTTTAAATACAGGTAAACTATTATTATCGAAGCTCGACATACATCCATAATTCAAAATTTTATTCGAATTATTAAAATTTGTTAGAGTTGCTGTAAAATATTTTAAATTAACATTAATTTCAATTAAATTGAATAACAAATCATTTGTTTAAATAAAATAAATCACCTTCTCCTTTAGAATAATATTTTTGGTTGATTGTTAGGTTAGATTTCGGTTTTAACTTTAACCCAAACACTAACTTTCCGAAACTTTTTCCCAAATTCATACTTGAAGTAGGTTGTTGTCGTTGTTAAAATTAAATAATTGTTTTTTTTTTTTTATAAATAAAAAATAAACTAAATAATTGATTAATTTTGAGGCACTTTTTGTTCTTCAGATGTATTAAGTACTTCTTGTTCCAATTGTTTTAAATCGATTTGTTGATCCTTCATTGCTTTTCTAACGCATTCATTGTATTGTTGAAATTGTTCCCTGCACATGGAATCATCAGTTTCTCCTTTTAAAAAATGATTTTTAAACCAATTTTGAAAACATGCATCATAATTTTTTTTAAATTCATTACAATTAGGTCCAATACTATTCATTGTTTATTTTGAATTTTTATTTTTTTTTTTTATTAAAGAATTAAACAAAAAAAATTTCAAGTTAAAATTATTAATAAATATTAGTAAATATACATATTACATGGGATGTAATTTTGAATATTCAAAGTTTTTGTTTTTATTCACTGAAGTGAAATAATATTTTTTTTTAGAATAAAATAAATCAAAAAATGTTTTACTTTTTAAAATAACATTTTAAAAATCAAATAATTTTTTTTTTTATTTCAGTTTAATGAGCATAACGCGAATTAAACGAAATTATAGAAAAGAGAAAATAATAAATAATTAAATGAATTAGAAATAATGAAGATAAGAATGTAAGTGCAAAAACATAGAAAATTACTTTTTTTTTTCTTTTTTTTTTTCCTTCACATTATTTTTTTTTTTATTGTTTTAATTTAATACAAAAATATAACTTACTTAACAATTTAATAAAAATATCCTTAATGGATAGAATTCTATGGTTGAAAATTTTTTCTTACTCTATGAAAAGTTTTTAAATATACAGAAAAAATTTTTTGTCAATTATTTGTTTAATATCATGAATTATATTTACTCCTTTAAATTATTAAATTATTAGAAATGTTTAATTAATTTTGAAAATATTTTAATTTTTTCTTGTAATGTTCTATTGTAAAATGTAGGACTCATAATAACAAAATTAATTAATTTTTTATATTGTAATTTTTCATGTTCTTATAATTTTTTTAATTTTTATTAATTAAATACATTTACTGGTGTTTAAATATATTTTAAATTTCTTACTATTAAATTCAAATTTATTTTCATCACTAGCTTTAATAACCAAAAAACGATTTAAAAATTTTAAAAAAATATGGCATAAAATTAATTTTGCCACTCAATTTTTGCAAATCCTAAAATTTTCATAAGATTAATTTTTCAATTAAATTAATTTATTTACATTAAAAGTTATTTTTAGAAAGAAAAAATTGATTAGAGTTTAAAAAATAGAAAAGAGTTTACATATATATTAATTACATAATATTAAAATAAAAATTTAGCCGTCGGTTAAATTCTTATAATGAGTTTTTAAATTTATTATTATTTTTTTGTTAATACAAGGCGGTGGCGCACAATTGAAAGATGGCGGGCCAGTCGAACTGTCAAGATCATCGATCGTGGGTGATCAACCCTGTTCGGGAACGCTTAATTTCAAAAACTACCGTTGAAATATTAATTTTTTCGGAGTTTTTCAACAGATGCGTATTTGAAAAATTAACTCGTTTTAAACAAACGTTTTTTTTTTAATTTCGAAACATTTAACGTTAAACATTTTGTATATATAATAATGACATCAAATTATTTCCGTTAAAATAACGCTGTCAATATCGTTTTGAATTTAGTTGACATAATTATTTTTCATAATTAAACGGTATTTTTCTACAAAAAGCGGGTCGAAAATACATTTCCACGTAAGTATTTATTTTAAATCACTCATAAAATATATTAAAATATTAATTTTTACACTTTAATCCATCTTTATCGATGAGTTTTCCCCATGTATGGTTGTTCATAACCGGTTGTAAATATCATTTTTTTTTTGCTGTTAGATTTTAACAACAGTCATTGGAAATTTTTATTATTCTTTATATTTTATATAATAAATATTTCCTTTATAAGTATATTTTAAATATTGCAACGGTTAGAAAAATATAATCAAATTAAATAAAAACAATATACATATACATACATAATTTATGAATCATTAAAATTAAAAGGATGACAATATCAAAGCATGAATTTGCTAAAATTTACTATTTAATTTTTGACTTTATTATTATTATTATTATTATTATTATTATAATTAACAAATTAATCAAATTTCTTTCTAGTGTAATTACTAATTAACTAAATTACAATATTAGTTTTATTAGTTATCATAATGGTGTCTGTAATTGTTACATCATTTTCTATAAACTTTTTTTAATAGTTATTTAATGTAATTGACCAAATTTTATATTTTTGATTTTAAAAAAAAATTGAACTTTAACCCTTTTTCTTTTATTATCAAGTAAAAATATATAAAATTAAATATATTAAAATTAATAATTTGATGTAGAATATATTAATATGGCATTAACATTCCCTTTCTTATTGAGAATTTTACAAAATTCATTTTTATGTATTTTCCTTTTACTTAAACATTTAAATAAGAAAATTCTTTTTTTTTTTTTTACAACAAAACAAACAATAAAGCAGGTATAATAATAATAATAATTGATTTGTTAAACAAACAAACAAACAAACAAAATGGTTTTAAACAATTTAATTATAATGATATTTGTGTGTTTAAACCTTACATAAGATTTGTGGTTTTTTTTTTTTAATTAAAAAATTTGGTCAATTAGAATATACAGGTCGAGACAGGTTCATGTGTAATCTCCCGAGAAGTTAAAACGAGTAAAGTGATGAGTGGGAGTGGGAGTGTGGGGGGAATTAAGGTATTTAGGAAACAGAGACCGGATGTTATATGGCATATTAATTTCAAATTTTGTCACATTTTTTTTCTTTTTTTTTTTTCCTCGTATTTATATTTTTCCAAGCCGTTTGTATTTTATTTTATTTTATTTACATTTATAAAAAAAAAAAAAAAAATTTGCGTTTTAATTAAAATTATTATTATTATTATTAAAGTTAAAATTTTTTTTTTCCAGTTTATTTACGATCGTTATTGCTTTTTTTTTGGTTTTCGTTTTCCAGTTTTGAATTTTAAATGATTCATTATCATTATTATTAATATTTTTTTATACTCTCATTTACAGATACACATAATGCGTGAGTGCCAAAAATATTCGTCACCGTCATATTCATTTCAAATTTATCAAATGATTTGATTATTAAAAATGTTGGAAACGAATTAATTATTCATTTCACAACGATCAATGTTTAGTTAAAATGATCGGAAAATCGAGGGGGCCGGGTCCCCCTTTTCACAGGAAATGGATACCTTATTTAATATTTATTTTTTCCGCCGTTCAATGCGTTTTTTCGGAAGGAAACAAAATATGTAAGTTTTCATTTTTTCCAATTTCCTTTTTTTTTTATAAATAACAAAAAAATTAATAATAATAATAATTAATCAATAACACATTTTTGCCTCGATATAATAAATATTATTATTATTATTAATAATTTTCGTAAATTAAAAAATATCGAAATATCGAAGTCGTTTAAAAAAAGGATTTTCTTTTGTGATGAGTAAAAAGAAAATTTTTTTTCCATAACATTTTCCAATCAAACACGATTTTCTTTTGGAAAATTTTAAATTTTTTTCACGTAAATTATTATTATTATTATTATTTAGATAACATTTATATAAATAATTATTTTAAAAAATCGATATTTTCATCGATGATTAATAATTTTTTTTAACGCGATTGAAAATTCGTATAACAAAATTTATAAATCAATTAAATTATTGATTCTATATCCTTTATTTAATTAATAATAATAATAATAATAATAATAATAATAATAATAATAATAATAATAATACGTAAAAACGTTTATATCGAATAAAAATTTTTCCATTTCCTTTCGGTTTATTTTTTAATAATAATAATAATAATGATGATGATGATGATGATAGAAAAACATGAAATCTTCAAGTTTCCTATATAATCTCGATAAAAAAAACTTTTTTCTCATCAATCAATAACCTGAAAATTTATTGACGATGGTTGTTCAATCAGAGAGAGAGAGTTAAGCGTTATTAAAATGATAACATTTTCACTTTCTTTTTTCTTTTTTTTTTTCTAGAAAAAAATCTCGAAGATGCTTTTAACAAGCGTTTCCTACCCCCCTCTCTCCTCCCCTCCCCTTTCTCCTTTCCCTTCGTCTTTTTTCTTTTCATTTTTCTCTTTCTTTTTATTGTCATTTTTTTTTTTTTTTTTTTTTGTAACGGTTTTGCAGAATAATCAACAGTTTAAAAACAAATTTAGATTAGATTATCATTATTATTATTATTATTATTATTCTATTATTATTATTATTATCCTTTTGGAAATAAATAAATTAAAAGCGATCTCAGGTGTAAAGTGTTCATTTTCGGTCCGATTCCTATTTATCATTTAAAATAACGAGATTTCATTTTCAAAATAATTTATTTATTTATTTATTTTTTCGAATTTAAACATTGTCCGAACGCGTATACGAATAGAAACTTTTGAATTATTATTATTATTATTATTATTATTATTATCATCATTATTAAATAATAGATTTTTTTATTTATTTAAATTTTAATTTTGGGGGGTTATTATTGGGACAAGTGACAAAAACCAAACGATGAAATCAAAATTTTTTTAAAAATTTAATTTTAAATTAGCATATTTTTAATTAACTTTTTATTATTATTATCATCATCATCATCATTATTATTATTAAATAAAAGCTTTAAAACCAAAAAAAAAAAAAAAAAAAAAAAAAAAAAGGAAAATTCTCTAACAAGAATTTTTACTGCATTTTATTTAAGCAATTATATTTACGAGGTTTTTTTTTATTTTATTTTCTTCTTCTTCTTCTTATTTCACAATCATAATCAACTCCAGACAAAAGCTGACATGGAGAAAGAAAAAAATAATAATAATTGCTTTCATTTCCAATCTTTTTTTATATCTTTCTTTTTCCAGCTTTTATTGAGATTTTATATATATTTATATAGGTAAAGATAATTTTCATTAGGGTCGACAGAAAAAAAAAAAAAAAAAAAAAGAGATTAAAGCTTTACGAAAATAATAATAATTATTATTATTATTACGGTTAAATTTCTTATAGTTTTTGATTAAGAGAAAGAGAGAGAGAGAGAGAGAGAGAGAGAGAGAGAGAAAGAGAGAGAGAAAATCAAACTTCAATAAAATTTTTTTTTTCTTTACTTATTTATGCATCGAAAGGAAATGGAAAAAAAATTTTTCTGACGGATTTCAAAAGAAAATTATTATTATTATTATTATTTGGTAATAAATAGATAGTTTAGTCATATAATAAAAATTTTATTGCACAATTTTCACGTTTTAAGTTTTTATGTGCGTGTGTGTGTGTGCGTGCGTGTGCGTGTGCGTATGCGTATGTATAAATTGAAATACTTTATCCCGGGAAAATTTGTCATTTTTAAAACTTCATTTTTTTCCCCAAAAAGTTTATTATTAATATTATTATTTGTCAATATAGTTTTGCCCTAATTTGTTTTAAAAAAGAAATCAAATCAAACAAACAATGAATGAATGAATGAATGAATGAATGAATGAATAAATGAATTCGATTCCCCCTTTTATTTATATTGCCATTTAGAAAATTATTATATATATATATATATATATATATATATATATATATATATAAAGAAAACAAATATAAAATAAATAAGTTAAAACTTTTAATAATGTTTAATTGTTAGGAAAAATAATAATAATAAGTAAATCGATTGGTCGTTTGTTTCGATAGTTATATATACGATTACTCGATACGATATCGAAAAATATCGAAACGATAGCAAAAAAAATTTTCCTGATGTTTTTTTTCGTATCGAATTTGATTTTTGTAAAAGTAATAAATCATCAACGATTATATTAATAACAAATTTATGTAAATAATAATTACGAGGTTGGAAGAAAAACAACAATATGCGCATGCGTGAAATTTCTCCCCCCCGCCGCTCCCCCCACGATTTCTACCATATTTCTATATTTTTTTTTTTTTAAATAAATAATTTTAATTGGATTAAAAAAAAAAAAAAATATATATATATATATATATTTTTTTTTTTATTTCATTATTATTTCTTCTTTTAATTCTTTTCTTTTTTTTTCTTTCTATTTCTCTTTTGCTTTTTCTGGATAAAATTGGAAAAAAAGAAAAAAAAAGAATAAATGAAATTGGAAAATCGTTCGGTATCTATTATGAAAAGGAAATGAGTAAAAAAAAAAAAGCAAAAAAAAGAAATAAAATAATAATAATAATAATAATAATAATAATAATAATAATAATAATAATAATAATAATAATAATAATAATAATAATAATA
>NW_002987464.1:43756-97028 GCF_000006295.1 Pediculus humanus corporis | reverse complement strand
TTGGAGCTTTTCTTTTTTTTTTTTCCTCCCCCCATCTTCAAAACTTCAACTTATTTTTTAAACTTTATTCGAAATGTGTCACTTTTCTCTCTCTCTCTCTCTCTCTCTCTCTTTCTCTTTCTCTTTCTCACTTTCGAGATTCATTAAAATAATTCAAACTTTTATAATAATATCGATTTTTAATAAATTTCATCATCATCATTATTATTATTATTATTATTATTATTATTATTATTATTTTGTTATATTAGAAAAAAAAAAAAAAAACCTCATCGCGAACGTTAAAAAAAATTTTTTTTTAATGATGAATTATATTTATTAGTTTATTTATTTTATTTTGTAAATTAAGCGCCTTATTTATTTATTTTGGGGAGACGGTGGGGAGGGAAGAGGAGGAGGGAAGGGAGGGTTTAAAAAAAAATTATTTATAGTGGCTCGTTAAACACTTAATTAAAATTTATTTTCAAAAAGGATTTTTTTTTTTCGTTTTGAAAATTTTATTCTCTAACAGATTGCCCCAACATGTTAAACGTTATTATTATTATTATTTATAATTTCGTCGGATATTATTATTATTAGTAAGGCTATTACGTTTGAGAGGGGGAGGGGGGAAACGTATTAATTAATTTTCAAGAGAGTGAATGAATGTGAAAAAAAAAAAAAAATATGGCCGAGTGAATAAAATAATCATTTTTTTTTTTTTTATATATTGTACGTAGAGGTAAATTTAAGTCAAAGTTTTTAACAATAAACCTTTTTTTTTTATTTCGTCTGCTAAATAAACCAAAACTGACAAAGGCAAACTGACAAAAAAGGTCAGAATTAAACCCCCCCCCTCCCCCCACGTCAAAATGAAAATTTAAAATCCAACCGAAAGAAAAAAAAAAAAAACTTTTGCCATTTAAATTTAGTATCTCTTTATCTTTTTTTAATAATAATAATGATAATAATAATAATAATAATAATAATAATAATAATAATAATAATAATAATAATAATAATAATAATAATAATAATAATAATAATAATAATAATAATAATAATAATAATAAATTCAAGTCAATTGAAAAATTAAAAAAGTCTTTTGAGAAAGTTTTCTTTCTTTCTTTTTTTCTTTTTTTTTCGAAATGAAACGCGGGATGGGAGAAGGTGGAGGGGATGAGAGAGAGAGAGAGAGAGAGAGAGAGGCGAAGGGGAGAGGAGGGTTGATGAAAAAAAGTTAAAACGTTTGATGAAATTATTATTATTATTATTTATTTATTTATTTATTTTATAATTGAAAATTATTTTGGAAAAATTTTTTTCCCCTCAATCCAAACAAGTTTTTATCATTTAAAAAAAATGTCGACTCGAATTATTATTATTATTATTATTTATTTTGTAAATATTTAAAATATTAATTAATAATAATAATAATAAAACTTTGTTAACCAACAAATTAATAATAATGATAATAGTTAAACACGTTAATGAACACGAATTTTCTTTTTTTTTTTGAATTTAAAAGGAAAAAAGAAAACCTCACGATATCGGTTTTCGGGACATTTTCCATTTTCTTTTTTTTTTTTTTATATATATAATTTGACAGGTAAAAGACTTTTTAAAAACTTTATTTTTTATTTATTATTATTATTATCATCATCGCCATCCGATTCGGGTTGGAAGGGGAGGGGGAAAAACGAAAGAAAAACTCTTTAAAGTTTTTTAATTAACTTAAAAAAATTTTTTTTTTATTTAAACGTGATCCTAATGAAAAAAAAGAAAAGTCAAAACGATAAAAAGCATTTAATAATAATAATGATAATAATAATTTCTGGAAATAATTTTTTGTTTGGGTGGGGGGGAGGAGGAAGAGGAGGAGGAGGAGGAGGGAAAAAAATTCAAACGTTTATAAAATCCTAATTAAAATATGATTATGATGATGATGAAACGTTTTTATATCATTATCATTATTATTATTATTTATAAATGAATGTGCGTAACGACTAAAAAGATAAAGGGTAGGAGGGGGAGGGGAAATTTTTTTGAATTCGTCATCACAAAGATTGAATTATTATTATTATTATTATTACAATGGAAAATATTTTTAAATGATTTAAAATTTTCGTGCCAAAAAAAAAATATTCGAAAAAAAAAAGCTCACATTATAATTTTTTTGGGGGAGGGGGTAGGGAGAGAGGAGGAGGGGGAAATATATATTTTTTTATAACGGTTTGCCAAAATCACACATAACCCAGCACACAATAATACGAGAAAAGAAAAAAAGAAAAACCTTTTCGAATTTATCCGTGCGAATAATTTCTAATTTTTAATATAATAAAAAAAAAAAAAAAAAAAAAAAAAACTTTTCTTTAATAATAAAAACTTATGGAAAAAATATGAAAAGACTTTTTCATAACTTTAATCAATTACAACTTAACGTTGTGGTTATGAAAAAAAAAAAAAGACTTTCAAAACTTTTTTTTTTTGTGTGTGTGTCCCGAAAAATGTTTTTATATATATATATATATATATATATATATATTATTTTTCGAGTTTTCTTCTGCTATTTGTGACTCTACAAAATGGTTTTCTTAAATTTTTATCCCCCCCAAAAAAAAAGTTTTGAAAAGAAAAGAAAAAAAAAAAAACTTGGAGTCTTTAATTAAAAAGAAAAAAGAAAAAAGAAAAATTTTTTTTTTAATTAGAAAATTAATGGCTTGAAAAAAGAAAAGGAAAATGCATTACGAATATGTAATTTAAAAAAAAAGTGACAGACAAAGCGAAAAATAATAATAATAATAATGATTTTTCCGGAAAATTTTCCCATTCGTCATTATAACGTTGAATTGTGGAGCGGGAAATGGGGAGCGGGGTGGAAAATGATTTCGTAATCTTTTAATGATTCACAAAAAGAAAATTTTTTTTAAATTTTCGATGAGTTTTATCATCATTATTATAATCAATGTGATTAAAATTATTATTATTATTTGCTGTAATAATGGCGGAAAGAAAAATTTTCGAGTGTAATTTGTTCCACTTTTATGAACATAAAAAAATTTCATTTTATTAAAAACATGGTCGAAAGGAAATGTATATAATATATATTATACAAACAAAAGTATTATAAATTTGTTGTTGTTGTTGTTTTCTACGTAAAATTTATCGTCTTACAAACAACAAACAACAACAATAACAAACGGGAAATATAAATTAATTTGTAGGACTAATGAGAGAGAGGGGATGTGGTTAAGGATCACGTGATTCCGTATAACGATATTGAATTGTTATCAGTGTAAAATTTAACGATGATAACGTTGTTTACATATCGTATTTGAAAAAGAAGTGGAGGGGAGAGGGAGAGGGATAGGGGAAGGCGAAGGGGAAAACTTTTTTAGAAAATAATTTTTTTGTAATTTTTCTATTTTCCAGATGATATGCAAGCACTTTGCGAAGATCGATTTCGACAAGCTTTATATAGGAAAATAGAAGGAGGTTATTTGAAGTCGCAAAATGAAAGAAATTTAGATTGCATTGTTACATTTCAAACTCATTCCATATTGCAAAGATTCATGTTGAGATTTGATCTTTTACAATTAGATTGTAACGATCATTTATACATATACGATGGAGCTCATGCTGTAGATAGTTATAAGGTAAGACATTTTCTTTTTTCTTAATTTTTTTTTATTTTGGCGGAAACGAAAGAATTTTAATGTTAATTTGCTATTTCTTCTTAACGTCGAGTTTGGTTTTTTAAGAATAAGAAGAAAATCAAGACGTTTAAAATATACATCGAGAGAGAGAGAGAGAGAGAGAGAGTGAGAGAGAGAGAGAGAGAAAAGAATTTTTCTCATTAAAATTTTCTTTTTAAATGTTTTATTTATTTTTTTTTTTGTATATTTTTTTTTAGCATGATTTTTTTTTTTTTTTTTTTTACACGTAACTTTCACACGTTTCTCTTCTTCTTCTTCTTCCCCCCCCCAGCGCCCCCGCTCTCCCAGCCCCCGCCCTAGCGCCCCCCGAACGAAATTTTATCCGGACGTGGTTAATAATAAATCTTTTCTATTGTTGTTTTTTTTTTTTTTACGAAAAGAAAAACTTTAATTCAATTATTATTATTATTATTATTATTATTATTATTATTATTATTATTATTATTATTATTATTATTGTTTTAAAAATTTAAAATTTGTCGTTGTTGTTGTTGTTGTTGTTGATGATGATATTATTATTATTATTTTATACGTGATGACGATGAGAAAAGGAAGTAGGGGAAATTTAAATAAATTTATTATTAAAATAAAAGTCAGCCATTTTATTTTTATTTTTTTTAAATTTAAATGATTATCTATTATGTACATAAAAAGGGTTATTTTTTATTAAGGTACATTAACGTACATAAATTTTTTCCCCTCGGTAAAAATTTCCCGCCGACGTTTATTACATTTATTAAATTATCTGCTGCCACGACTTGACGTAAATTCGATTCGTTATAATGTTGTTACGATTAAATTTTCATATTTATTTATTTATTTATTTATTTATTTATTTATTATTATTATTAATTTTTAACGTTTAAGGAGGAGGTCGAGAGAAAAAATTTGAAATTTTCTTAAAGTAACGGTTAATTTTTTATTTTCTCAATAAAATAAAATAAAATAAAATAAAATTTTAATTAATTTTAATTAATTTTCACAATTTATTTTATTTTTCATGAACGCGCACAACAGAAAAAAAAAGTGATGATAATAATAATAATAAACAAAAGTTTTTTATTTTTTTTTACAAAATGGCTCCACGTAAATATTTTCAAATGCGTGTTTGTTAATTTTAATTTTTTTTTTTTTTTTGTTAAAATATAAATTATAGTCATCGAATTAATATAAATTTTATTAGTTTAAAAAAAATAATGATGATGATGATGATGAAATTTTTCATATATGTATATAATTATTATTATTATTATTTATTAAAAGCGGTCGTCGTCATAACGCATAATACGCGTATTTGTGCGTAAATATATAAAATATATATATTTAAATATTAAATTTGTTTTTGTTTCAATATAATATAAATATGTTGTTGGCAAAAAATCAACAAAGAAGTCGAGGAGAATTAAAAACATTAATAAAAAATTTAAATAGATCTAGAAAATTTGTTAAAATAAAAAGAACTCCGAAATATATATTCAGAGCTCTCGTAAGAACGGTTATTAATAATTTAAAATGGCTGACCGGTGGGTATTATTATTATTATTATTATTATTATTTTATTTAAATAAAACGGTGATTATTAATAATAATAATAACGGTTATTAAGTTGAAATTATGATTTTTATCACATGGCCTATGTATATATATATGCTTTTTATTGCTAGTATTGATTTTATGACGTGGCGTACTAAACTATTTATGGAAGTTTTCTAGATGTTTCGACGACGTCGAAATGTAATCTTAGTTGATATTTTCCGACCGTTGAAATAACGTTTTTTTTAAAACTCTGTGGTTTTTCTTTGCCATCGAGTATTATGGTATTAATCGTTATATATTATGTATCCCAGAGGAAACGATGGCATCAGAAAGTGTCACGTCGAAATCCCAAAAGCTCACGACATCCATGAAAGGTTTATTAAGAGTTCCCGTTTATCAAAGGGATAAAGAATTGTCGGAGATTTTATCGAAAGTCTTAGACACGACACGAATGCAATGTTTGGATAGGTATCCGGAAAACGTGCGACAAAGTTTGTCGTCATCGGCAATGTTTTATTATTTTCCACCCGGAAGAGTACTCGTTTCAGAAGGTCATCCATCGGTTGCCATGTATTTCATATTGTCGGGACAAGCGAGCGTAACAAAATTGGTTTTCGATCCCGGTATAAAAAAATATAAATCTGTAGAAGTCGCTGTCATGTCGGCGGGAGAATCTTTCGGAGAGGTTTTGTTCGGTTTTTTTATTTTTTTTTATTTTTTCAAATAAATTATTCGAATTTTTCTTTTTAAATTTCCCCCTCCCCCCCCAAAATATTTTCCGATAGATAAACATACTTCACGACGAACCTTGGCCGACTACGGTAACAACATTAACCCACGTGGAAATTCTTACGGTTCAAAAAGAAGAATTTAAAAATATTTTAGAAGAATTTTTAGGGGAGCAACAAAGGGAAATAACAAAATGTTTGAAAAAATTTGCATATTTTAAAAATTGGGATCATCGGGCAGTCGTGGAATGTTGCATTTTGTCCCGGATAATAAGTTACGGTGATAACACTCTGATAATGGGTGGTAATTTCGACGATTCCGATAATTCTTATTTTATAATCGAAGGAAGTTGTCAGGTTTTATATCACATGCAAGTTCAGCAAAATAATTCCAGGTATATAAAAAAAAAAAAAAAAAATTGTTAACGTATATTTAGAGTTTCGTAAATCCTAGTTCGTCGTACCCTAAGGACATCAAATTTTTTTTTTTTGTTTTTTTTTTTTTTTTATAAAAAGAAATCCTCACGCGGAATTTAAAGTGTTGGAATCGAGTTCAGTTAAAAATGAAACGACTTTTCCATTATCAGACACAATAAAAAATGTCGAGAGGCCAGTAAGAAGGAAAATTCACGAGCCATTTATAACCGGGCTTATTGTTGACAAAACCCTTCAGAAAATTATTGATAACCTTCCGTTACTCGAAAAGAAAAATGTAGATTCAGGTATGCACACGCACACGCACACACACACACGCGCGCGGAATTTGGGGAGACACGTACCGCATTTAATATAAAATAAATAAATAATTTATTATTTACCAAAAAATTTGTTTGAAGGGGAAGAAAAAATTCAAGTTCAAAGTTATTTTTTTCAAGTTGCCACCCTGACATCGGGTGCGTGTTTCGGAATAGGAGAATCAATCGAAAGTAAATTTATACTCACGAGCACTCATCCAACGGTACTATTAAGAATTCCAAGATATTTTTTACAACACCACAACAAGGGTAATTCGTGGGGAAGAATTCGGGAATTCATGAACCACATTTATCCTTCGCCGCAAAGGATTTTCAAAGAGTTGACCGTGAATCGTAAATGGGTCAAATCTAGGAGAAAATATCTCGAATCACTAATAAAACCTGGAAGGCCTTTTACGGGACTCACAGAAGCCGAAACTCCATATTTCATAAGATTAGAATCGGATATTGAAAATCCTATTTTTAACAGAGCTAAATTCATCACATTGGAAAAATAATAATAAATACATAAGCGAAACATTATTTTTCTTTTTTTTTTTTTTTTTTTTACCAACCCCGCGCGTAACGTTGATGGGAGGGGGAGGAAAACCATTTTATACGTTATATTATTATTATCAGAATTATTTTATCGTGACGTAACGGTTTAATTTTTTGGTAAACAATTAAAAGCTTCGTATTAATAGTTTTGTGAAAAAAAGAAAAAAAAAAAAATTTATTATTTATGCAAAAATAATTCTTTTTCCCGTTGTGCTTGTTGGGAAATGACTTTCTAATAAATTAAGAAGCTTTCTTTAAAAAAAAAGAAAAAGAAAATTTAATCTATCTAAAATCTCTCTCTCTCTCTCTCTCTTTCTCTCTCACTTTTAAAATAGAGAGAGAAAAAAAAAAAAAACGTTCATAAATTTTTAAATTTAATCTTTAAAAAAATTTACTCAAGTTAAAAAAAATTCTATTTTTTTTTTTTTTTTATCCTAATAAAAATTACGTTGGGGGCGAAAGGGGGAAGAGGGGAGGGGGAGGAATCATTTTGAGAAAATTAATAATAATGATAATAATTATAAAATAAAAAATTTTCACGTATGAATATCTCACGCACGCGCACACAAATTTAAAAAACAAACAGAAAAAACTTTCGGGTGTTAAGGAAGGGGAGGTGGGAGGGGGAAAAAGGGAGTAAAAGGAAAATACGGAGAGAAAGTGAAAAAATTTATTACTTTCCCCGGAAATAAAAATCTCAAAAACGTCTCTTTTCAAACGAACTCTGAGAGAGAGAGAGAGAGAGAGAGAGAGAGAGAGAGAGAGAAATGTGAAGAAATTGCAAAAGGTTTTTCTTTAACGTTTCCTCTTTTAGTACGGGTTTAAAAAAAATTTTTTTTAATTTCATTTCCGTTTATTTACTCTAGGATTTTTTATTTATCATTTTTTTTATCAATAAGTAATAAATAAATCGTCGTCATTTTCCCACTTTTCCACTCGTAATTATCGTCCATTAAAAAGGAAAAACATAAAATAATTGAGTTATAAACTAACGTTAAACATTTTTCCCACGTAATAAACGTTTAATAATCACGCCAATAATGAATTTAAATAAATAAAATATAAATAAATAAATAAATGATATAACCCACTTTAAAAATTATTATTATTATTAATAATATTTTGTCGTACACGAGGGAAACATTATTTTTTTTTTTTTGGAGGGAGACGGGGCGAGGTAGAGAGAGAATTTTTAAACGACTCTTTTTATAAATCCCCCTGCCCCCCTCCCCACATTTTTCAAAAAATTATTTAAACTTATTTATTAACCTTTAATTAAAGTCGTAAAATAATGTTAAGTACAAGAAAAAAAAAATCTCCATTTTTGATCTCTTTGAATTTACGTTAACGAAAAAAAAAAATTTTATCGGTTAAAAAAAAAGTTTACGGTTCGTTCGTTAAATTTTTATTTTTTAAAATGTTTTAACCGTTTTATGAGAGAGAGAGAGAGAAAAAGGAAAAGGAAAAGTGAAAAAAAAATTAATAAAATGGAGTGAAAAGAGAGAGAGAGAGAGTAAAAAAAATAGAGAGACTTGAGAGAGAGAAAAAAAAGTAAAGGGAAATCGATCGAAATGACGATTAAATAGCCTTAATTGTAATTAAACCCTTAAAAAAAAAGAATTAAAATATTTTTGTCTCGGGGGATCTTCTAACCCGGTGGCAGGGAAAGTGTGGGGGGACTTAGCCGATACCCAACTAAAACTCTTGGACGTGTTTCACCGTGTTCTGTTTCCTGGAGAGAGGGACGCTCGCGTTTCAGCCTCAATTCCCTCCTGAGTCAGAATTATCAGGTCCATACTCGCGAAAGTGGGAGTCCTACTTGAGAAAGATCTCGGTACTTCCTATTTTTACCCTTCTAGAGACAATCCCGATCTGTTACCATCGTTCCTGCCTCTTCCGCAAAGCCTGCGAGTTTCCAGAGACAATCTGGGGGGCCGCGAACCCCATTAATCTATCGTCTGTCTTCTTTTCACATCGCAGCTCCGCGTTTTCTCTATTTGGATCAAGTATCCAGTTTCACCCACTCGAACAAGGGTCGACAAATCCCTAATGCGTTTCTCGAAAGGGTCAAGGCCACTTATCCCCTTATTTTAGGTACAGGTCTGTTCTTGTTTGAACGAGGTGAAATCGAACTCCCACTCCCAGGATTTGAACCCACGACTCCCAACTCGATGACTTTTGCCCTGATTTTTCCCCTTTTCAGACTCAACCTGGCCACCTCAGGCTCCCCCCACGGCATCCAAGTTGAAGATTTACCCCAGAATTCCCGTCGTTAAAACATCCTCTACACCTTCCCTCCAAGTAGTTGGGATTACAGGAGTACCCCACCACTCCCGGCATTTCGGGGGGACCCCCGCATAAATAATTTTATAAAAAATTTCACATTCGTGACTTAATCGACTTCAATTTAATGCAAAACAAAACAAAAAAAAAAAAAAATTATGTTAATGACAGGTTGTCGGTTTACTTTTTTTTTTTTTTTTTTTTTTAGGTGTGTTTGTCGTTTAATATAAACAAAAAAAATTTCCCCCCTTCCCTCCTCCCTCGTTCGTTTCTCTTCCACTTCTAAAAAATTTTTTTTTCTTTTTTAATATAAACGATAAAAATTATCATTTATTATTATTACGTGTTTAAAATAAATAAAAAATTATATTTAAATAATATATATTCTTCTCTTGGAATTTTTTGACAGTTTAAAAGGATTTTGATAACTAAGGTTTTAATAAGTTAAAAATAAATAAATAAATAAATAAATAATAAATAAAATGGAAGGAGGGATCGAATTGTTTGTTTGTTTATTAACGAAAAATTTTTAATAAAATAATGGAGGGAAAAGAAAAAAAAGAAAAACATTTAGCACGAATCGTCGGTCGCATGTGAGTGTTTTTATATGTAAAAAAAAGTGAGGGGAGGGAAGGAGAGGGAGGAAAAGAGGAAGGGTGGGAGGAAGGAAGTAACTCCATTAAACATTTTTATTTATTTATTTATTTTTTTTTTTTGCGTTAAATCGTTCGTAACATTTTATCCTTTGGGTTTTATATTATTATTATTATTATTATTATTATTTCATTTGGGGGGAAGGGTTGGGGTGGAGGTTAAGGGTGGGGGGAGATAACTGTCCCGTTTTCCCGTTTTTTTACAAAAAACTGATGGAAAAATTTTCACGTCGTAATTTAAGGAAAGGTTTTATTTTTTTTCCGTTTTAAAAATCCGCATAATAAAAAAATCGTTATTATTATTATTATTATTATTAAATAATTAAACGTCTTCTGCTTTGTTTACATAAATAAATAAATTATAAACTTGAGAATTTGTAAATAATATTTTAAAGGCATAATATTAATAATAATAAATTAAATTTCGGGTAATATTTATTTAGAAAAACTTTCGGTCGTAAATTTTTTACATTTTGCTACCGTCAATTTTTTTTAATAGAAAATTTGCTACTATTGATTTTTTTGCGTTTGTTTAAAAACGTGTGACGTAACGATCGGAATTAAAATTTCTATATAACAAATAAAAAAAATTGAAAACGAGGTAAAAATAATAATAATAATAATTGAACGAATGGTTTTTTTTTTTTTTTTGGCAGGAAAAAGTATATAAAAAAATGTCGACGAGATGAAAAAGAAAAAATGATGATAATAATAATAATAATAATGATAATAATGATAGAAAATGGAATGGGATGATAAAAATATATATGTGGAGAGAGAGAGAGAGAGAGAGAGAGAGAGAGAGAGACAGTTACAGATGAGTTAAAGAAACGAAATCGAAATTTTTCTTCTTTTTTTTTTTTGGCGGTGGGGGAGGGAGGAGGGGGGTGCGAGGAAGGGGGGTTATTAACGGAAACAAAATGGAAAAAAAAAGATTTGATTAAAATATATTATTTTCTTAATGTTTTTTTTTTTTTTTTTTTTTTTGTAATTTTTAAAATGTCGCGTGATGTCGTAATTTTTATTACGTTGGTTAAAAAAAATTTTCGGATATATATATATTTTCTCCCAAAAAAAAAAAAAAAGAAAATAAAATTTTCGTGTATGAATTAATTATTTAGAATTTTCTAGAAACGCACACTCGCACTTACACACACACACACACAACAAAAGGAAAAAAAAATTCATTTAATCATTTTACGTCAGAAACAACGTCTTAAGGTGCCACATAATCCATGTCATCTTTTTTATCCTTGTCTTTCATTCTTTCTCTCTCTCTTTCTCTCTCTCTATCTTTCTCTCTCTTTCTCTATTTCTTATAACAGAAAAAAAGATGATAATAATAATAATAATAATAATAATAATAATGCGACGTTTGCGTTGTTGTTTTCGTTGTTACCTGTACGGAACCCGATCGAAAAAATATTTTTAAAAATTATTATTATTATTATTAATAAAAAAAATTTTTTGGGGGTAAATCCTTAGAGAGAGAGAGAGTGAGAGAAGGGGAGAGAGAGTGAGAGAGAGAGAAAATTTAATAAAAATTCCAACGATGATTAATTTTTTTCATTTCGATATTAATTTTCCGAAAAAAAAAAAAAAAAAAATTTTTTTCAACGTTTATATATTATTATTATTATTATTATTAAATGCATATTTAAATCTCACATTAATTATTTTACGTAATTTTCACTTTTATTATTATTATTATTATTAATGGAAAACTTTAATTTATTTTCTTTTTTTAAGTACGTTCGAAACTCCGGAAAATAAAATGAAATAAAATGGGAGAGAGAAAAAAAAATTTTTATTTTTGTAATGTGAAATCGAGAGGGAATGAAATGGTAAAGAAATATTTGATTGATTGATTGACTGATTGATTGATTGAAAATAAAACAAAGGATCGTTTCCCTCTGCCCTCCCCTATGAAAAATAATAATAATAATTATTATTTTGAATTCGATTCGTTTAAAAAAAAAAAATCGTCGTAATTATGTCGTGGAAAATTTAATAAACGCCCGCCCCCCTTTCTCCCTTCTTCCCTCCCTTCCTCCAAAACGCTCTTAAAAAAGGGTGGAAGGGGGAAAGGGGAAAGGGGAAAGGATTTAACGGTTTGTAAATTTTTTTTTTTTTTTTTTTTTGCGTTTCAAAATAAATGTAATAAAAGTAATGATGATGATGATGATGATTCGAATAAATTACTCAATCGAAAATGTAATTTTTTTTTTTTTTTTTTTTTCAGTTTACGGTTGAAAAATTAAAAAAATAATTAATTATTATTATTATTATTATTATTATTATTATGATAATAATGATGATAAATAGAATTGAACATAGTGGAAATTAATTAATTTATTTATTTTGTTAACAGGCTGATTTATCTTGCCGAAATACAAAATCGTCAGTTGGAGTAATATTCACCCGTACGAATTTCGTGACGTTGAAATACGTCACGGATAATTGGGGTACGGAAAATAACGGTTTTCGACTCGTTATAACAGCCGTTAAAGATCCCAAACACGAATGTAGGGATTTTCGTTGTCATCAAAAAGAATTTTGCATTCATCCCGAACTATTATGCGACGGTATAAGTCATTGTGCCGACGGAAGTGACGAATCATCACCAAAATGTTCTAGTAAGTTGCTCATCATTACATCCGGTTCGATAAACGGTTTTTTTTCTAACTTACCTCATTATTATTATTATTTTTTTTTTGTTTGTTGTGATTTTTAGAAAACGATTCCGGTTACATATTAGGAATAAGTTTACCCATATTCGTAGTCGTATCAATCAGCTTTCTATTGATATTAACCGCTTTGGGGGTCATAGCTGGAATTATTTTCTGCAGGAATCGGCCTTCAATGCAACAAAGCACTCCTTCTCACTCTCAGCATCCCCGTAAGTAAACTTTTTAAATAATTTTAAACCGTTATTACGCAATTTCCGGTTTTTGAACGGAAATGGAATTTTAAAGGTGTCGATGTGTTCGAATTTTAATTATCATTATTATTATTATTATCGGAATGTGAAAATTTGAGATTTTTTTTTTTTTGTTTTTGCATTTTCTTTCCCGTCGGAAAATTTTGACGATCAGGTTTCGGGAATAAATCTTTTTTGGGGAGAAAGAAGGGGGGATTTTTTCCAGGCTGTCGATGCGTTAAAAAAAAAAAAAAAAAATTCTCGTGTTGTGGGGGAAGGGTAGGAGTAGGGAGAAGGGGGTGGAGGGAAATCACGAGGTTTTTTTTTTTTTTTTTTTTTTTACGAGAATCTACGCACGTTCGCGTGTTTTTGTGCGTGTGCGTGTTTTTTTTACGTAATGCGAACGGCAATGAGATTAATAAAAAAAAGAAAAGAAAAGAAAAGAAAAGCCTCGGAAAATTTTTTTATTCTTTTTTTTTCGCAAGTGGGAAATTTTTTTTTTTTTTTTTTTTTATTAAACTTTTGTAAAACGTAAAAAAAAAAAAAAAAAAATTTTCTTTTTAAAAAAGAGAAAATTTCTTTAATGTAATTTTCTTTTTTTTTTTTATTTCTAAAACCCCGACAAAATTCGTTTTTTTTTTTTTTTTAAAGGAAAACGTTTTCCGCCATTTTTTTTTTCTTTTCTAAGAATAACATTGTATTCTTTGATGTTCCGACATTTTTCTTTTTCCCCCGGAAAACCCGATCGTAACGATTAAAATTAATCATTCGTTCAAATAATAATAATAATAATAATTAAAATCGTTATTTTAATAAAATCGATCGATTATCATTATTATTATTAAAGAAAATCAATTTTTTTTTTTTTTTATTCGAAAAGGTTTATTTTCGAAAGGTTCTCAAGAAAACTTTTTTTCAAACTATTATAAATTTTCCATCTTTTGTCTCTTTTTATCACCAAGTTTTTAACAATAACAAAAAAAAAAAATATATATAAATATATCGGAGTTGTTATAGAATTTTCATTATTATCATTATCATTATTATTATGACGTCATTATAAAATTTGAATTTTGTTTTAAAACTCGATCGAAAGTAAAAACTTGAAAGTTTCATCATTTATAACAATAAATAATAATAATAATAATAATGATTGACGATGACGATGATGATGATGATAACAATACCTATTATATTTAAAATGACGTGTAAATAGAAAGAAGTTTTTTTTTTTTTTTTTTTTTTTTTTTGAAATAAATTTAAATGACAGTTTTCCTTTCTTAAATTGGGGTGGGATTGGAAGGGGCAGGGAAAGGGGAGGGGGTGGGAAAAGTAAAAAATTTTCTTTTTTAATAGTTCAATAAAAATTATTAAATATTTACATTTAAAAGTTTAATAAATAATAATTTTTTAAAGTCAAAATAAATAAAATTCGGAAGAAAGAAAAGTTTTTATTAATTGTTTTAATAATAATAATAATAATAATGATAATGATAATAATTAAGAAAATTTCGGACTATGGGAATATTATTGTAAAAAAAAAAAAAAAAAGAAAAAAGAAATTTTCAGAAAAGAAAAATTTTCTTCAAGGCGTGGGAAGTGAGAGAGAGAGAGAGAGAGGGGGGGGGAGAGGAGAGTGACGAAAAAAAATCTTTTATTAACGATTAGGAAAGAAGGATGGGTGGGGAAGGGGCGGAAGTGAGGGGGGAGGATAAAAAAAATAAATTAAAATTAATTACGTAATATTCGGTTGAAAGGTTTAAATTGATGAATGTAATAATTACGACATCAAAGATTGAGAGAGAGAGGGTAGGAGAGAGAGAGAGAAAGAGGGAGAGGGAGGGAAAGAGAAAAAGAAAGAAAAAAAGAAAATTTTTTTTTTTTTCTAATGAAAATAAATTTCACCTGAAAGGTTCTCCATCATTCATTCATTCATTCATTCATTTTCTCTTAATAATTCTCTCTTTTTATATATTTTTTTCTTTCTTTCTTTATATATATATATAAAAAATGTGTTTGGAAACTTAAATTGCGTGAAGGGGGAAATGGGGAGCGGGGTGGTGAGAAAGAGGGGGAGGAGTGAGGGGAGGGAAAGAGAGAAAATTGTATGTATAATATTGTTTAAGAAATAAAACGTTTCACGCACTCAAAATAAGTAGAAAAATTTACATTTTTCAAAGCCCTAAAAAAAAAGAAAAAAAGATCAAATCAAATTTTTAAAAGCCTTTTTACGAGGAGAGAGAAAGAGAGAGAGAGAGATGGGGAGAAGAGGAGTGAAGTGGGATGAGGGGGGAAAAAACGTCATTTGCATGTTAAATTCTTTTCCATGTTAGAAGAGAGAATGCTAATTTTTAGGTAAGAGAGAAAAAGAGAGAGAGAGAGAGAGAGAGAAAATTTTTTCCGTGCCATTTTTTTTTTTTAAATCTGAGTCAAAAATCTCTCGCATTGATTTTAATGGGAAGTGAAAGAGAGAGAGAGAGAGAGAGAGAGAGAAGGAGAGAGAGATAGAAAGAGAGAGAGAGAGAAGGAGAGAGAGATAGAAAGAGAGAGAGAGAGAGAAAAGGTTTGTATTTTGTTTTCTATAGTGCCTAAATTTCAAACGAAAAAAAAAAAAAAAGTTTTTCGCGTAAAACGTGTAATGTGAGGAAGAGTTAGTGGGGGGTAGGAGGTGGTGGTGGTTGAAAGAGAGAGAGAGAGAGAGAGAGAGGGGATAAAAACCACGAGAGTAAGCAAAACAAAAAAAAAAAAAAAATGGAAAGGAAAGAAAAGGAAAATTTGCTTTTCTTTTAAAATTGTTTTTTTTTTTTTTTTTTTTGAATTTTTCTTTTTGTTAAAAAAAAAAAATTTCAAATTATTTCCGTTTACGACCGGAAAAGGATAAAATAAGCGAAAAGTTTGCGGGCGTTTTTTTTTTTTTTTTTTTTTGCTGCGGTTAAAAAATTTTATTTCTTTTGTTTTTTTATTTTTAAGAAGGAGAAAAAAACAAAAAAAAAAAAAAATTTTTTTTGTATTTTGGCGACAACCTAAAACAGAAAAAAAAAAAAAATTGCGACAAATTTTAAAAAAAAAAAAAAATAAAATTGATAATTTAAAATTAGTTTTTTTTCCGGGGGGGGGTGAGGGTAGGAGGGGGTAAAAGTTCAGAAATTTAATAAAAACTTTTTTTCCAGTGCACCAGGTGTATAGCGGCTCAAATGGAACAAGCCAAATACACGTTCAGAAATCAAATGTTGTTCCAGGCACAACTGTTATCACTCCTTTGACGGTAAACTGGGTTCACCCTGTGGTGCGCGGGTACCTCGTGGTCTGGGCCCGCCTCTACTGCCAGGCAGAGTGAAAAACTCCGGCTCTGACAGGTATGAACTTGTAAACGTTTCACCTTACACTCCCGTTAATAATAATAATAATAATAACAATAGTTTTTTTGTGTTTGTTTCCAAATAAGGTGATTCCGTTTGTCTGATTTAATAAATAAAATTTTTTTTTTTTTTTTTTTTTTTTGTCTGTTTAGCGACATCTCATCCGGCCAGAAGGACGAGTGGTTCGTGTAGGTTCGTACACACATGTTTATTATTTTTTTCGAAAGAGTGAGTGAGATAGATAGATGGAGAGTGAGTGAGAGAGAGAGATAGATGATAGAATGTTTTTTAATAAATTTTTTTTTTTTTTTTTTTTATTAAAGTTTATTTTTTTGGTTATTGGTTGTTACAGAGGCTGGCCTGACCAGTGCCTTCAGGGTGGTCGAGCGGTGGCAGTACCCTCTGCCGATCGGCGCAATAGTGACTTCGGGCAATAAAAATTTGTCTGCTTTTCACTTTCATCAAAAAAAAAAAAAAAAAATTTTTTTGTAGACAATAAATTTCTATCCTGTAGTCAAATTTTTTTTTTTAATAAAAAAAAAATTAATATAGATGTTTTTATTAAAAAAAAAAAAAAAAAAAAAAAAAAAGGTAAATTGACTGATTTTAATAACTTTTGACTTATTTGTTTTTTTTTCACCCCCCCCTCCTCCACATTTTTTATGTAAATAAAAATTTTTTTATGTAAACTATCAAAAGTTACATTTCACACGTGAAAACAAACACAAACACAAACGGAAAAATTTTGTCGCTAATTCTTAAAAAAATAGTTTTGAGATTTGGGGACCAAAAAATTCTTTAAAAAAATTTTTCAAAAAAAACCGTTTTAAATAATAATAATAATAATAATAATAATAAATAAATATATTTGTATACGGAAAAACATTATTAATTATTTATTTATCGTTTAATAAATTTAATTCGAAACAGATAATAATAATAATAATAAATTTTCTATGTTAAATTTCACACACACACACACACTCACGTGGCTTTTAAATAAAAAAAAAAAAAAAAATGGCAATCAATCAATCGCATTCATTTCTCTATTATTATTATTATTATTATTATTATCATTCATCGTTTTTATTTATTTATTTATTTGAACTCTTATAACTTATGATGATAATAATAATAATAATAAATCGTATGTTTTACTTACGACATATAAAATAAATCAGTCAAAAGAAAAAAAAAAAATTAAAATAAATAAGTCAGTCAATAATATATATATAAATAAAAAAAAACCTTAGAATAATAATACTAATAATAATAATAATAATTAATAATAATTAATAATAATAATAATAATAATAATAATAATAAATAGGTAATTTAAAAAAAAAACATCGGCGTAATTTTTTTGTGATAAGCCGAGAAATAAATAAATAAATGATTTTTTTTAAATTAAAAAACAACAATAATAAATTATGTATATATGTATTTATGTATTTATGCATAAATATAATTAGCGTGTAAGAAGAAGAAAAAAAATAAATAAATAAATAAGTTTAAAAAAAAAATAAATAAAATGAAAAAAAAAGAAAAAGGAAAAAAAAAGCTTCATCGTGTGCGTTTTTTTTTAATTTTTTTAACACTTTCTATTATTATTATTATTATTATTATTATTTTGTTTCTTTCCTTATTAAAATATATCCGGTATTAAATTGACCTTTGACATATCTATCATTTCATATAATAATAATAAAACTAAATGAAAATTCTTTAAATAAGATAAATGTATTAAAAAAACTTGTATATTATTTTGTGATTCGTGAAAAATTTTTACATCTGTCTGTTTGTTCGTTTGTTTTTTGTTTCTCTCTCTCTCAATGATGTTTGTTTGTTTGTTTATTGTATGCAAAACAAAAAACATAATTTTTATCGTTATTTATTTGTCGTATTGTAATGTTTATAATAATATGTGTTAAGTGAATTTAAAAAAATGTGTGCTTATATATATATAATTTAATTTCGAATCGTTTTTATTATCATTATCATATTATTATTATTATTATTATTATTTCACGTTATCAATCGATGATAAGAACGATTACCGTTTATTATAATTATTTATATATATATATCATAAAACTACAGAAAATATCTTATTTTGAAGTGTGACGTAATTAATGTTCACCCCCCCCCTTTTCCCCCTTTCTCGCTAATTTTTTAAATTTAATTTAATTATTTAATTGTTATTAATAATTATAATAATAATGGTTAACATATCGTTAATTATCAGTGTTTTTTTTGGTATTTTACCGAAGGGGGGAGGGAGGAGGGGAGTGATAGTAAGAGGAGGCGGGGGAACGAAAGGGAGGGGAAGAGAAAACAGGTAAAAAATTAATTTTTTTTTCTTTTTTTTAAATGATTTACATCTTTTACACACGTGCGTGCGTGCGTGCGTTCCACGTCATAATTAATTTTTTTTTTTTTTTTCAGTTTACGCCGCGTTTATTAATTAAAAATTTTAATTAATTAAAAAAATAAATTTTAATTTAATTTTAAAATCGATTGGAAAAATCAATTTATTGAAAAAAAAATTATACATACATATAACTTTTGTGTACTACCCATCATATCGAAATTTATCATTATTATTATTATTATTAATAAAAATCGCGTATCAATTATTATCATTATTATTATAAATAAAATGGTTACCGTGAGGCGAAAAAAATAAAAAAATTATGTAAGTTAATAATAATAATAATATCAATTAAAAATAATTTTCGTTTTTTGGTTTCACATATCAAATTTAATAAGGAAAGGTTTAAAATAATAATAATAATAATAATAAATAAAAATGTTTCATGTTTTTATTATATTTTTATTTTAATAATAAACATAATTATTATTATTATCATACATAAATGTTTTCGATACGTACAATACATACATACATAAAAAAACATGTTTATCATTAATAATAATTTTTATCGATAATGACAAATCGTTTATTTATTTATTTATTTATTTACAATATAATAAAATAATTGAAATTTTAATAAGATAATAAATAAATAAAATTATTAGAATTATAACTTAATAGGTAATAATTAAATTACATAAATAAATAAATAAATAATAATAATAAAAATTAATAATGAATAATAATATTTTTATAAGTGATTATTATTATTAATTTTTTTTTTCCCCCGTAATAATAATAATAATAATAATAATAATAAATAAATAATAATGTATAATAATAATAATAATAATAATAATAATAATAATAATAATAATAAACGGTGATTTGTAAAATTATTTACAGGTAATAAAATAAATAAATCTCTCATCTTTTATGTAACTTTGAAATTTTTTTTTTTTTTTCTTTAAATTTAGAAAATGGTCGTTTGTTTTTTTTTTTTTTTTTTGAAAATAATGTAAATAAATTAGTTAATGATAATAATAATAATAATAATGATTAATTGTGTCGATGTTATTTAATTAACTTATTTAAAAAAAAAATTTTTTTTTAATTAACGCTTTGTAAAGAATCTATCATCATTATTAAAAAAAAAAAAAACTTTTCTAAATGATTTTTTTTCCAAAACTTATTACTATTATTATTATTGATTTCTCATTTATCATTATTATCATCACTATTATTATTATTATGATCTATGTGAAAAAAAGAAAATTTTCTGTTTGTTTTAATTGTTTGTGATTTCGTCTATATATATGATGAGAAACATCTTCGTGTTAACAAAAAAAAAATCTGTCGCTGTTTATTATTATTATTATTATTACTCTGATACTATTTATTATTATTATTATTATTATTATTATTATTTTAAATTTTTAACTCGATATGGTAAAAAAAAAGTAAACAAAAAAAAATTTGGAATAAAAATAATAAAAAAAAAAAGTAAAAAAAAAAAATTTTTTTTCCTTCCCCTTCATCTCCTTTCTCCCCTCTATCCCCTTCCACCCCACACCCCCTCTTAATTTTTTATTTTGATGACGTCACATAATTATTTGTTTTTGTTTATAAACACGTGAAAATTTAATTTACAAATAATAATAATAATAATAATAATAATATGATAAATGAATCCGAGACGCACGTGGTGTGGTTTGTAACAAAGTATTATTAATAAAACGTCAGATTTATCATCATTATTATTATTATTATTAATTTATTTTCGTGTAATAATAAATGAACGTTTCAAAAAGGAGGAAAAAAAAAAAAAAAAAATTTAAACAAACATAAACCGGAAATAAAAATTAAAATTCCAGTTATATCGAAGAGTAGTAGTTTCTTGGCAAATAATATATATATATATAAATATAAATGAATAGTTTTATAGTAACAATGGCAGCCACTAGAGCAAGTTAGTTATAAACGATATAGTAAATGCAGCAGACGATTTTTTTTTTTTAAATCAGTCGATCCGTGGCCGCGCAACCTCACGAACACGCAAATGAGTTTTTTTTTTCTGTCTGTCTCTCTCTCTCTCTTTTTCTCTCTATTCTCTTTCTTTTTCGTAAATGTTTTGTTTGTTATTTTTTAAATATTATTTTAATTTATTAAAAAAACAGGTAAATTAAATTATGTGACGAATTTACGTAAATACGGGAGGGAAAAAATAATAAATTTTAAATTTTCGCGCGTTTTTTTTTTACATTCATTTAATCAAATACGGATTAAGAATAATTGAAATTAAATAATTATTGCCAACTTAATTTTTTTTCAAAAAATTTGCCACTTGCGCCAAAACGGTAAAAAATAGAATTAATTAGTAGTGCACTTATATTACATATAATATGATATACATATTATTTATTTATTTATTTTTTAATAGAATTTATGTATTTAAACGGTCGCGAATGAGTTTTTATTAACTTATTAATGTTGTGATTACATAATTTTATTAAATTTTTAATCGTTTACGTCGTTGTGGTGTCGAAAAATTTTTAAAAAAAACCGTTTTTGTTTGTGTCTTATGGGGGGCGACGGTTATTCATGAAAATTATTTTAAATTTTGTTTTTTTTTTATTTTAACGGTTGGAAAATTATTCGAAAATGTTTTGCTTTGGGTAAATATAACTATTAAACAATCTTTATTTGTAACAATAACATGAATATGGCGTTTAATTATTAAAAAAAACGAAATTCCAATTCGGCATGTTAATTAAATTGACAAACGACTACTTTGCGCATTCGATCGTTCGTTCCACGTAAAATTCAAAATTCAAAAAAAAAAACGGTTTTTTTTCAGACGCGAAGTAATTCGTTAATATATAAAATATTTATTATTTTAAAACAATCGTTTTTCATTTCGAAAAGAAAAATTAATTGAAGTATTTTGTTTGTTTGTTTGTTTTAAATTTAAATTTAATGTTTCTTTTACACGGTTTGCCAACGATTGTCGTGTGTTAAAAAAAAAAAAAAAAACATTCGAGCGGTTAAACATTTGTTAACGGTTTTAAAAAACTAAAACTAACGAGTTTGTTCAAATCCAAAAAAAAAGAAAGATTGGAATAATAATAATAATAATAATAATTGAAAATCCCTTCGGTTAGAAAACTGTTTAAAAAATCATCTAACCTAAGGAAGCCATTAAAAAAATTTTTTTTTATGTAGTCATTAAGTTAAAAAAAAATTATTATTATTATTATTACACTCTTTGTCGTCGTCTGGTGGTTGATTTTATTTATCATCATCATCATCATCATCATTACCATCACCATCGGGTAGTTGAGGTCGAAAATCCGCGAAAAAAAAATTTTTTTCTACGCATTTTTCTCTCCACAAAAACGTTCTGGAACGATCGAATATATACTCGATAATGTTTGTTTTGTTTGTTTGTTTGTTTGTCGTCGGCATTTAAATCGATTGTTAAGATGTCGTAAAAAAAAAGCAATTTAAAATTTTAGTCAAAGCGATTGTTGTTGTTGTTGTTATATTAAATCGCTTCTTCATTTACATGATTTAAAATATAAAAAAAACTCATCCAATTAACTCGAGAGTCCATTTTGTAATACGAAACAAACAAACAACAAACAACAAACAAATGAATTTTGTTTTTTTTTGTTTTTTGTCTCATATCGATGCATCATTAGTCGTTTTATCTTTTTTTTTCTTTTTTTTTTAAATTTTTCTTATTTGGTCCAGGGGAGTTTTTTTTTTTTTTTAGGGGAGAGAAACAAATTTTTTCGTTATCACTACAAAAAGACTCGTTCTTATTATTATTAATTATCATCATATATTATTATTTTCTTTATCGATTCGAATAATAATAATAATAATAAACCTGAACGTGTTTGTTTTTTGTTGCTGTTATTTAGCACGTGGATTTTTTTTTTTTTCCGACAGAAAATTCATTCGATACTTTCAAATTTTCCTCCCTGTTGAACAAATATTATTATTATTATTATTGAAACTATTATTATTATTATTATTATTTTACACTTTACGTAATATTTATAATAGTAAAAAAAAATTTTGTTTTCGTATAAATATAATTTACACTCTATAATATTTCAAACCCGCGTTAATATATATTATTATTATTATTATTATTTATTATTATTGTTAATTTTACCATTTTTTTTTTTTTTACCGAATCGTCGTGTCAATAGACATAGTTCGTTTGATGCATTTTATTATTATCATTATTATTATTTATATTACGTAACCGTTAAAGATTATAAGATAAAGTGTTGTAGTTGTTGTTGTTGTTGTTGTTGTTGTTGTTATTATTATTATTATTATTACTATTATTATTATTATTACCGAACGTTATTTATTGTTAATTGTTATTTTAATGAAAAGTTTTTTAAATTTTTAAATTTTTAACGTTTTTTTGTCGATTTATAACGATTCTTCTTAATAATTTAGCAATCGTGTCTTTTGTGTGTGTGTGTGTGTGTGCGTGTGCCTATGTGGAAACGGAAGAAGGAATTTTTGAACAGAATAAAATTTGATTTACGTACGATTTCAAAATAAGAGGAAGGGAGGGGAAGGGGGGGTTTAGTGACAGGTTTAACGAGGTTCGCGTGATATCCATGTGTGTGTATACATATAAGGATTTATAATAATTACATCGTAATTAAAAAATAAATAAATAATAGTAATAATAATTTTTAAGTTGCGTGTTCGGATATCGTCGGTATATTCTTTCATTCATCCCTCCCTACCTCCTACCTCCCCTTCCTCCCCATTCTTGCTCATCCTCTTAGAAACCTTAGTTTCATTAGGAATTTTATTACGTAATTGACGTAAAAAGATTCGTTCGTTTGTTCGTTCGTTTTTGTTTTTTTTTTTAAACGGTTAATTCAATTCTCTTATTAACAAAACGTAATATTATTATTTTAATTAATTGTACCTGAATAGTAAACACCTTTAACCGTGAAATCTGACACTTGAATCAAAAAAAAAAAAAAAAAAAAGATACGATATCAATTTTATTTAGTTATTATTATTATTATTAATATACGATCCGAAAGAATAAATTTATATATATATATGTATAATCTTTTACGACCCTTTTTAGGTTTATTTTCGATTTAAAGGTTTAACGTTTTGACTTTGATCACGTGACATTAAACAAAAAAAAAAAAAAAGACGTAAAGATTAGTGGTAGTGGTTGGGAAAAAAAGTTTTTGATTAAAACCACCAAAAGGTTAAAAACTCGTTTTTATTATTATTATTATTATTATTATTATTATTATTATTTACGGTGAAATTGTTTACATCTTTTTAATTAATTTTATGTTTGGAAAAAATTATTATTATTAATAATAATAATAATAAATTTTTTTTTCATGTCGTCGTCGTTAACGATACAAAAGAGTGAAATGTGATTAATATTATTATTATTATTATTAGTTTTAAAAATGTGTAAGTGAAATTTTTGATAAAAAAAAAAAAAATGATGATGATGATGATGATGGTGATGGTGATGGTGTTTTAAAATAAATTAATTAATTAAAAAAAAAAAAAAAAAACATTGTGATGAAAAAAGGAAAATGGTCGAACGCGCGTTCGCTGTCATTTTTTATACGACGTTTTTGCCGATGGCATTCGCTCCTGTCGTTCATCATTATCGAACTAAAAACCTGGGTAAGTTTTATTATTATTATAATTTTTATTTTCACTTTGTTATTTGAATCTTGTTGAGATGATTGTTGTTGTTGTTGTTGTTTGTTTTACTATTTCTTTGAATTCTTCAAATGGATGCTGATTTTTTTTTTTTTTTTTACCTGAATAAAAAAAAAAAAAATAAGATTCATCATCGAAAAAGAGAAAGAGAGAAAATTGTATGTGTGGTAGTCAAGTTGCAGACGATTTTAATTGCTGACGTTTTTGTTTTTGTTTGTTTTTTTTTATAACTGTAAATCGAACTTAATATCATCATCCTTTTCTATTTTGCATCTTAATTCATCCGAATTAGGTAATTTTCTTTTTTTTTTTTTTTTTTTTTTATTTAAAATCTTCTCTAAAATCTTTTCTAAGTTTGTTTGTTAGGTTTTTTAAAAAACACTTACCTACTGCCCCCCCCCCGTTGTTTTTAGAAAAGTGGCATTTTGTTAGTATTTTAAATGTTTTTTCAAATAAAAAGGGTTAAATTGAGCTTCTGAAAAGGTCGAAAGGTCGAATAAGTAAAAAAAAAATTATTAATATAAACTTATTTTTATTAAAATTTTAAAATGCGATAGGTTTTAATAATTATTATTATTATTCGATAGAAAAATATGGGATACCCTTGTAATAATTTAAATTTTTATGTACCCTTAAGACGACGAGGACAAAAAACAATTTTAATGTTTTTTTTTCCCCTAAAGAGAGAGAGAGAGAGAGAGAGAGAGAAAGAAAGAGAAAGAGAGAGAGAAAGAAAGAGAAAGAGAGAGAGAAAGAAAGAGAAAGAGAGAGAGAAAGAAAGAAAGAGAGAGAGAGAGAAAGAGAGAGAGAGAAAGAGAGAGAAAGAAAGATAGAGAGAGAGAGAGAGAGAGAAAGAAAGATAGAGAGAGAGAGAGAGAAAGTTTGAATGCTATTATTTTCTTGCCATTTTATTTTTTTGTCATCGAACGTGTATTACGGTTAAAAAAAAAAATTTTTTTTTATCGAACAATTCGTACTGACCGATAACAATAGAATTTTTAAAAAAAAAAATTTTCTCACAAATTCCTTTTCTTTTTTTTTTAACAATAAGAGAGCATGATAAATTTTTTCATTGATGTTTAAAAAAAAAAAAAGTTGTAAATCAATCAATCAATCAATCAATCAATGCAAAATCGACAATTTTTTCTCACCTTTTTTTATTATTTTTTTATTTAACTCTACCGAACCGTATTTATTTTTATTGTAAAAAAAAAAAAAAAAAATTTTTTTTCCCGTCGATTCGATTATTTAATTATCGGTCCCCCCTACCCCCCATTTTATTGTGCGTTATTGTGAGTAAAATCAATCATCCAAATGCAAATGCGGGAATATTAGTATTAACGTTGATAATTTTTGAGTTTATTTACCCCCCCGAAAAAAAAATTGTTATAATCGTTAGTATTATTATAGCGATGTGGTTTTATTTCGTAAAATTATATTACCGGTTTTTACCGGTGAAGACCCCCCCTCAAAAAAAACCCACACACGCACGCTTTGTAGGTTTACACCTGTTCATTTCTACGAAAAACAATTTCAACCCCTGGCGCCTTATAGAAAAAAAAATAAAGGTTCGATATCTCATTAACACTCTTAACATAACAAAGCTTTAAACATAAATTTTAACATTTTCAATAATAAATTTCCCTCCCCACCCCCCTCTCTCTCTCTCTCCCTCTTTGAAAGTAATAATAAAAAAGAAAGAAAGAAAGAATTTAAACGATGGGAGATGAAATCTTTTTTAAGTTTATATTTAGTCTCAGAAAACAAAAAAATTTTTTTTTTTTTTTTTTATTTCGTGTAGGTACTTTTAAAGCAATAAAATGACTGTTGCATCCCCCCATTGTTCGTCGAAATTAATGGGTACCCACGTTGAACATTACAGAAAAACGGTTAAATAATATCTCTCATTCACGTCAAAGTCACCTTTTTATTAAATTTATCATCGGTGAGATGTAATAAAATTATATACCTTGATTCTCTCTCTCTCTCTCTCTACCTTTCATCCTTTCTTTCTTTCTTCGTACCTTTTTTTTTTTTTTCGTAAAAAAATTCGTACCTAAAAAATCAAACGCGACTAATTTGCTTAGAAAGAAAAGGGATAACGAGGTCACGTAAAGAAAAGAGAGAGAGAGAGAGAGAGAAAACGATACAATGAGTTGATGACTATTTCATTTTTTTTTTTTGATGATGATTAATTATTTAAATTCATTGATAAAAAAATTACGAACGTATCGAACGTTGATGTAATCATCTCGTAAAAAAAAAAAATTTAATTCGAAACCTTTAGCCATCATTCTACTCAATGAATTCCCATCAATTCATTCCGTTTCATCCAGGAAACCTTTAAAAAGGTGACTTTACTACGTTAAAACAAAATGAATGAATGAATGAGTTTTCTCTACCTCTTCGTTATTATAATCGATCGATCTTATTTTTCCCCCGATTTATAATTAATAAATAATAATAATAATAATAATAATAATAATAATAATAACGTTTCGCAATATTAAATTTAATTATATCCAAGAGTAAAACGTTTTGTGATAAAAAAAAAAATATCTCGGAGGCATCGTCAATAAGATTTATTTATTTATTTTATGACAGGATCAATTTCCTATTTATTTATTCGATAATTTTTTTTTTTTTTTTTTTTTTTTCAAATACTTCAGAACATTTTCTCACAAAAAATTTATTTTTTTTTAATTACGTTAATTTATAAAAATTTTACAATCTGTACTGAACAAATTTTCACGTGTTCAGTATAAAAATTCCAAAAAAGAAGTTAATAATCCATAACAAATTTACAATTTAACTTTTTTCTTTTTCGTAAATGCCTCCGGCTATTATAAAAAAGTAGAGGTAATTTTTTAAAAAGTGAAATAATAATAATAATAATAATAAAAAGAAAAAAGGAAAAGGAAAAAAAAAAAAAAAAAATTTGACAAGATTTTTCGGCTTTTCTTTTGTCGATTGTAACTAACGGTTATGAAAAAAAAAAAAAAAAGGGAAACTATCAGGTAGTAAAAAAAAAAAAAAAAATTGCCCTCATCCCCCACCTTTGTATTGCGAACAAAGGTGAACACACACACACACACAGAAGCGTTTTACATGTAAGAACAGGTGTAAATCAGGAAGTACCTTTCAACAAAAAGATATATATTTTTATATGTACGAGTTATAAAAAAAAACACATTTTTCGTGGTGACATTTGGTTGTTGTTGTCGTTGTTGTTGTTGTTATGCGACAATTCTTTCGATTATTTCGTAGAATGAGACACAAACAAACATTTTTAGTTTCTTCTTAAAATATCGTAAACATAAAAAAAAACAGTCGAATCCGATTTTAATCTCAAACATTTTTTCGTCTTCTCCTACTAATATTATTATTATTATTATTATTTTAGGAAAGGCTGTTGAGAATTTGAAATGTGGAAAATTGTATTTAAAAAATAAATAAATAAATAAAATTTCAATATTTATTTATTTATTTGTCGATGAGTTAAAAACGTGATTTATTTACTCTATGAATTTTTTAGTTTCGACAAAAGAATTTGCAACCTTGTTTACAAAAAAAAATGTCGCCGAGACTGATGGACAAATTTTCGTTTGCGATTTACATGTACGTTCCCTCGTAAATTTTACGAAACAAATTTTTTTTGTAGGAGATTTAAATTGGTAAACATGGCGCCCAAAATAAAAAATAAAATTCGTGTCCAGCCGTTACGATTCGATGAAATCTCATGATGACATTTTATTTTGGCTTTAAATCAATTTTTCGAGAAGGCGTTGTTATTATTATTATTATTATTATTATTATCATTTCACTCGATTGTATTTTTTTTCCTTTATTTCCCTTTGAGAGACTGACTGACTGACTGACTGACAACTGTTTTCGCCCATTTGATTATTATTGTTATTTTTTTTAAATAAGTTTTTTCGAATTGTTATTATTATTATTATTGCAAGTTTGTTAGTGTTAAAAAACGTTTGTTTCGAATCGAGTATTTGTTTATTTGTTTGTTTGTTCGATTTAAAAAAATTTATTTATTGCTAGCAACTGATTGATTGTTCGTTTGTTTGTTGCACTTCAATCCACGTAATTAAATGATTTTTTTAAATATAACATCACCGAAATATTTTTTTATTATTATCATTTCAAATAATAAATTTTTCTCTCATACGTTCATTTATTCGAACAGGGTTGACAACAACAACAAAAAAAAAAAAAAAAAAAAACTGTAATACCGGAACATCCTGACCATTGATAATAGTTATGTGGTTTTCTTTTTTTTTCCATAAAAAAAAATAAATCAAAAGTAACGTGTTTTAAGTTATGACTCGTTTGATTTATATACAATATATATATTTCTGTTGTTGTTGTGGTTGTTGTTGTATAAATGAAAAGAAGTTATGCTCTAGTAAAACTATTTTCAAATTAATCCGATCATCAGTTAAATCATTTAAAAAGATTTTTTTTTTTCAAAATGATCACGAAGTTTTATAAACTTCTTCTTTTAAAAAAAAAAAATAAACAAATATGAAATTTTCATTGATAATAATAATAATAATAATTTTTTCGTTTTAAATCAGAATTTCTCTTGACAATAATCCGTAATATAAGAATTTATACACAACAAAAAAAAAAAAAAATTCAAAAGAGAGTTGATTAGGCTAGTGAAAGATATTGTCGGAGACAAAGAAGAGAGAGAGAGAGAAAGAGAGAGAGAGAGAGAGAGAAAGAGAGAGAGAGAGAGAGAAAGAGAGAGAGAGAGAGAAAGAGAGAGAGAGACTGACCAAAACGAGTTGATAAAAAATATGTATATATGTACCGGTAATTTATGTGGCCACCATAATAATCTTTGAGTGACTCGCATTTTAAAATGGTGAATAAAAAAAAAAAAAAAAAAAAAAATAAATTTGTTACACTGTCGCGGGTGGCACTGAAGGGAAAAAATTAAAGTTGGTAAAACGTTGACCGAAACGACATTTTTCTTTTTTTTTTTTATTCCGTAGTTTTTAACGCGATAAAAGGCCTTACGCAATAAAGGAACACTCCGCGTGAAGTAAACGTTTTGCGATAATACGCCGGCATTAAACGAATAAATTTGTTCTTTAAAAAAATAACGACACGCGTATTTGTCACCAATGGTTTCGTCGTGCACGTGTGTGCGTGCGTGCGTGCGTGCGTGCGTGTGCGTAATCGATTTAAAACCGATTAGACGAAAATTTAAATTTTTAAATTCTTGTTTTGGAATTTTCGTTTCCGCCCTGACATAATTTGATATCATTTATATAAAAACACCCAAAAAAAAAAAAAAAAAAAAAAAAAAACAAATTCAATGCGTTCGCGCACGTCGTTTAATTTTTTTTTTTTTTTTTACGGGGGGGCAGGGAGGAAAGTGGGGGGCTTCATTCATTTTACGAAGGAGAACTATAAGATATTTTTTTTTTTTTTAAATTCCCGCTTTTGAACGATCGGGTATTAATTTTTTTCCTTTGAAAAAAAAAAAAAAAGGAAGAACCTTAATTTTTAACGGTTAATTAAACCTTAAATTTTTTTCTCTTAATAATAATAATAATAATCGTTGAGAAATAAAATTATTAATAATAATAATAGTAATTTTTTCATTTTGGTGTAATAATAATAATAATAATAATAATGATGTATAAATGTAATAATTGTTTGTTAAATTTGTCGTCGTTTTGGAGAAAAAAAAAATGTCTTGGTGGTCCAGCAGAAAAAGAGTTAACACATTTCCAGCAATAAAATCCCTTGTAAAAAAAAAAAAAAAAAAAAAAACATTATCTCATCTTTTTATTAGAGACAATTCTTTGAACTATACCGACGGACTTTTCACCGTTCAGGTACCAAAAAAAAAAAAAAAAATTACTGGAGAAGCCAACGTATTAACTACAATTAAAGAAAATTAAATAGATTTTACACACACGCACAAAAGCCGTTAAAAAAATTTTTTTTTTCGTAAGGCACACAGAGAACTTAATTTTTTTTTTAAATTAACGTCTACGCATTATTCATTTTAAAAATGTTATGATGGATTAAGTTAATAAACGTTTTTTTAAAATAAAGATGTTTCAAAAAAAAAAAATGGAGTAAGATGAATGTACAAGTTGATAAGTATCGATATGGTAACACTTTGATACCGACATTTTTTTTTTTTTGTCGGTTAAATTCAGATATTACGTAAATCACGCCGCGTAATTGCGTTAATAGCACGATATCATAATACAAGAATCTTATCATCATCATCATCATCATCAATCATAACGTATTGGTATTTTGTGTGACACGTGATTGAATGTTAGTGACACGTGAATAGAGTGACAATTTAAAAAAAAAAATGGATTCGAACGCGCGTTATTTAAAAGACAATCGCTGGAGAATAGTATGTAATTACACAAACGTTATTCCGTACCTTAAAGGTCATAGGCAAAGGTTTTTTCGTTCTTATCAATCAATACCTGACGTTAATGAATGAATGAATGAATGAATGATAATGAATACGATTGTTTCAGGTTTATTTATACCTTTTTTTTTTTTTTTTTGGTAATTGCAGATGCATCCAGGCTGTCGTACAACACGTTTTCCAAATCCGGTGGTCTTTTTCCAAGGATATTTAACGTTGCAAAACATGCGGATATACTAGTCAACGGTACGTGCGGTGCAAACAGACCGGAAGTTTATTGCAGGAGACCGACGGATAAAGAAGCGAGAAAAGCGAATCAGTGCATACCGACGTTATGCGATTCGAAAAAAAACGGTATAAAAAAAACAATAGACGGAAGTAAAGATTCGTGGATAAGTCCGACGCTGGAAAACGGTCTGGAATACGAGTACATAACGATAACGTTAGATTTAAAACAAGTGAGTTAAATTATATTTTTTAATTGATGTACGACATCCGTGACGTAAAAAATGGTCATTATGATGATAATAATGATAATAATTTTGTAAATGGTATAAGTTACGGTGTGGGAAAGGTAGGGAGTAGGATTGGGTTGGGAAAAGGGGGAAAAGAGGGGAGGGGAATTAAAACAAGCATCGTCATCATTTTTAACATACCTTATCTGCCTCAAAGTCAAATTTATGATACCTGTATTAAAAAAAAATATTTAATAGGGTGCAGTGGGGTTCATTTGCACAGGGCGAGGTCGTGTTTATTTCTTTTTTGTTTTTGTGGTCCTTCCTCTTTCTTAAGTTTATTTTTCTTCATCCTACATACATAAGTTAGTACAGCCCAATTTTATTATTGTTCCCACAAATTAATTTTTTTTATAGTCAAAGGATTTAAACCTTAAATACCTGCCGTGCCTCGATCCACACACACACACAAAAATTATTTATTTATTTATTTATTTTATTTATTTTTTAAATTTTTTCAAATGTGTGGCCTCAGTGAAAAATTTAATAATAACCCGTTGATAAACATTTCCACTCTTTCGTGAAAATTTATTAATAATTTAATTATGTAATAACAATATTATTATTATTATTATTATTATTATTATTATTATTATTATTATTATTATTATTATTATTATTCGTATTTTATGTTACCGAAAGACTAAACATTTGAAACGTTAATAATAACATCAAAAAATTTTTTTGTGTGTGAAATGGGGGAAGAGAGAGAGAGAGAGAGATGGAGAGGGGTAACAGAGAGAGAGAGAGAGAAAGAAAGCATTATTTTATTATTATTATTATTATCAACAATAAATATAACTCATAAGTTTTTTTTTTTTGTGGCAACTTCTTCGGGGGGAAATAAATTAATAGTCTTAAAGCCGCGTTTGGTTGTGAGATGGATTCTTCGTGTGCGTGTGTGTGTACGAGTTTCGAAGCAGTAGAAAGTAATTTAATTTTTTTTTTTTTTTTTTGTACAATTATACCTGTAATTGTAATCATACCTGTACAATACCTGTAGGAAATTTCGGGTCTCTCACCACCATCATCATCACCACCTGTACGTAAACGGTCACATCCGAAAAAAATGGGGGGAGGGGATCGCGCAATTAAAAAAAAAAAAATTCGTCGCGGAGAGAACACGAAAATATTTTTTTTTTAACGAAGGTGGTGACGTCACATTTTAAAAGAAACGAGAGAGAGAGAGAGAGAGAGAGAGAGAGAGAGAAAAGATAAAAATAATAAATATATCGAAAAGAAAGGGTAAATAAATAAATTTAAACTAAAGGTAAAGGGAGATTATAAGAAAACGATGAGAAATAAAGGAGGAAGGAAGGAAGTAAGGAAAGTAGGGGGTGAGGTAGACTAGGGGGGGGTTACGGAAAGGGATAGCGAGATGAGAGAGAGAGGGGAGGGGGAGGGAAGGGGAGAAGAGGGGGATGTTTTAGAAGGCGCCTAATAACATTCACTAAATAGTTTATGGTAAGACAAACAACTTTTTTTTTTTTTTTTTTTGAAATTCTTGAACCCCTGCGTCAAAGAAAGGTCAAAAATTATACAACAAAACGAGAAAGAAACGAAAAAATTTTTTTAAATAGAAATTTCTAGAATGATATTTGGTGCAAGCAGACGAAAAAAAAATTTTGTTGTTGTTGTTGTTTTGGATTATGCATTGAATGTTTACGTTCAGGTACGATACGGATGTGTGACGTATGATGAGTTTTCATTTTAAACTAAAATTTATGACGTATTCGTCCATTTTGCGATAATAATAATAATAATAATGAAAAATTTTAATATTTTTCCTTTTCGGCCTGGTTTCCCTTCTCTCTCTCTCTCTCTCTCCCCCCCCTTTTTTTGTTGAAATAAAGCCACAAAGCAGCTGAAATCTCACCGATTCAATGGCATTGTTGAAAGAAAGACGAAAATAGAAAACTTTACTTTTATGTTTGTGTTTGTGTTTGTGTGTTTGTAACTTTCGAAAAAATTCTAAAATCTGTCAATTTTACAATTCTCCCCTAATTAGATTTTTTTTTTATTTTTGTGTTTAGAAACCAATTTAGATCTGTTAAGTTTTTTTTTTTTAAAAAACTTTTTTGGCAGGTTTTCTATTTGTTTTTCCATAAAGTTCTTTGCAATCCAAGCTTTTATTATTATTATTATTTTTTCCTTTTCCTTTCCTTTTGGAATATAAGTAAAAACAAACTTCCGTTAAAAATCCCTAAAAACAAAAAAAAAAAAAAAAAAAAACAAAAAAAGTTCCAGATTTTTCTTGTCCGAATCTTGTCAGAATTTAAATTTTTGTTATTATTATTATTATTTTTGTAAATAATGATCTCGCCTTTTCCCCCCCTCTCCTCCCTTCGCCCCCCTCATAAAACTTGTAAATATTCGACTTGTTTCTGCCTTTTTTGGTTTTTTTTTTTTTAAATTTTAATCCTCGAGAATAGGAAAAAAAAAAATAATGATAATGATAATTAATTGATTTAATTTAACTTACCGTCGGTACGATACCCGTCGAGAATATTTTTTTTAATAGTTTTCCTGACCTTTGACCTTTTTTAGGTAAAAAAAATATCAATCAAACTCGAAATTTAACTGATAAGGTATCAAAGTGAAAATTTTAAAGAGGGGTTATTAGGGGGTAGGGGGAAAAGATCGGGGATATGTAAAAAATTATTACAATTCTCAAAGATTCACACTCGTAAATTAATTATTATTATTATTATTATTATTATTATTATTATTATTATTATTATTATTATTATTATTATTATTATTTTCTCCTCTTTCCGTTAAAAAAAAAACAGATAAATCAATAAAAAAAATTTAAAATGGAGTTTGAAACTGTTAACAAAGTAATAAAAATAAAAAAAAAACATTGACAAGCGTTCAATTAAAATTTTTATTATCGTTACTAATATTATTATTATTATTATTATTATTATTATTATTATTATTATTATTATTATTATTATTGTTATTATTGCTACCACTTTGGTAGTTTCTTTATAATTTTTTTTAAATCCCGTTCGGATAATGATGATGACGATGATGATGATGATAATTTAAAAAAATTTCAAAATGTCGTGTCGCGCGTTAACCAAACATTAAGTAATTTATTTATTTATTTTTTTTCTATTTTATTATCGACCGAGAACATTTAAATAAAATTAATTTTCAAAAAAAGGAAAAAAGGAATTTACGCAGCGTTTTCCCCGCGTAATTTTTACGCGCGTAAAATAATTTTATTTAAAAATAATAATCAAATGTTTGTTATTGTTTAAAAACAAAAAATCAACCACGTGATTACGATCGGATTTACCGCGAATGAAATTTAAAAAAATTTTTTTTTTTTTTTTTTTTTAAGGGGATCAAATGTTGGCAGCCCTGATTTTTTAAATTTTTTTTAAAGGGGATCAAATGTTGGCAGCTCTGATTTTTAAAATTTTTATATATTCGACGAAATAATTTTTAAAAAAAAAAAAAAATTTGTAACGCTTTCACGTTCGTACCAGACACACGTTCGTTAATCGACCACTTGAACGAATTTTTGTTACGATGCCGCCAAATTATTTTCAAACACTCAAAGCTACATTAAATTAAATAATAATAATAATAATAATAATAATAATAATAATAATAATAATAGTAATGATAATAATAATAATAATAATAATAATAAAATGGCGGTTCTTTGTTTAAAAAAAAAAAAAATTTTCTCATCATGATGAATTCGTTTTTTATTTACGACTCACAATGAATTACGACGCTTATGTAAAAGTAAAAACGGCGGACATTTTTTTTTATTTTTAAATGTAAATTTTCATAGAGTATTTAAACGTATGAAAAAGGAAATTGGCATCACTTTTCATCTGGACATTGAATCGAATCATAGAGAACAAAACAAAACAAAAAAAAAGTTATAAATTACACCGTGGCAAAGAGATTGAGTTTAAATTTAATTTAAACAAATTCTAAAGGGATTCGTTCGTTAGAGAAAGAGAAAGAGAGAGAGAGTGAGAGAAAGAAAGAAACTTTCCAGCGGTTGTTTTTAAACGTTAAACCCTTTTCAAACAGCTGGATAACACTTTGATATATTACCATTAAAAACGTTTAAAATAAATTCAATAAAAAAAAAAAAAAAAATTCATTTATTGAAAAAACGTTTAAATCTAACGACTCTAATAAACGGGGGAGGGGGAGGGGGTTAAAGACATTATCATTATTATTATTATTATTTGATATTTAAAAAAAAATTAGTGCTAATTAGTCAAAAGATAAAATTTTACAGAACACTCCCAATATCCATCATCATCTCCTCCTCCTCCTCCTCCTTTGCAAAGAAATTTTTTTTTTTTTTAACCGCGAGACGAACGTGAGTGAGAATTTCATTCCCGCGTGTGCGTTCGTGCGTGTGTGCGTGTGCACGTGTGAAATGTTTATTTTTGATTGACTTTTGAAAAACCAGACAGACACAAAAAAAAAAAAAAAAAAAAAACGGTAGAAACGTTCGGCATTTTGTTTTTATTCTTTCTCTCTCTCTTTTTTTGATACGATCGTTAATGAGAAGAAGAAATACATAAAATTTTTTTTTAGAGAGAGAAAGAGAGAGAGAGAGAGAGATAGAAGATGACAATTTACATGTATTTTATTAGAAATTAAAAATTAATAACTTCCAGACGATTTTTTGTTTTTTTTTTTTTTTTTTTTAAATGAGTGACTCAGTCACTGTCAACTCCAGGAAAAATCTTCCCACTTAAACAAATCATTTTTTAAATCTTGTTATAGTCAAATCATAATAATAATGATGATTTTTTTTCAGGTATATCAGGTTGCATACGTAACGATCAAAGCGAGTATAGCACCGCTACCGGTGGCATGGGTATTGGAAAGATCATTGGACGGTTTAAATTTTTTCCCATGGCAATATTTTGCAGAAAGTAGCGGAGAATGTAGGAGGCGATACGGAATGCCAGCCTCACAACCTAAACCTATTTTCAAGACTGACGACGAAGTTATTTGCCTTATCAATTATTCTAAATTATATTATATTGATAATCAAGAGGTACGTGATGGACAGGCACGGGGTCTGAAAACCGTTTCCGCTTCGTAACGATAATAATAATATTAATTGTTTGTTTGTTTCAGGTACACGTATCTCTTATTAACGGAAGGCCGAGTTTTAATTATACAAGCGAAATCCTTAGAAATTTCACACTCGCTCGTTACGTTAGATTTAAATTTCAAAAAATACATAAGACTGAAAAAGATCTCATTCTACGTAAAAAGTTATTTTATTCCATAAAAAATATAATAATAGGAGGTCAATGCCTGTGCCATGGTCATGCATCTAAATGTGTTCCTAATAAAATTACCGGAGTAAATTTTCTTTTTTTCCCTTTTTTTTTTTTAATAAAAAATTATGCACGGATAATTTTCTTTTCTTTCCTTTTTTCTAAATAAATAAATTATTATTATTATTATTACGTTGTGGAGTCATTTAATTAATATGATTTTATTTCAGTTACCAACGTGCGTTTGCGAACATAACACATGTGGAAGTCATTGTACTGAATGTTGTCCCTTGTTTAACCAATTTCCATGGTCTCCGGGCACGATTGAAACGGTCCAAGTGTGCGAAATGTGCGAATGTCACGGTCATTCCGATAAGTGCATTTATAATACCCAAATAGCAGAAGAAAAATCAAGTTTGGATATAAATGGATTTTATCGCGGCGGAGGACGATGCGTCGACTGTAACGTAAGATTGTTAGCACGCGGCGTGCACGTGATACGATGATGACGACGATGATGATGATGATAAATGTATGTTGTTGTTATCATTACAGAATCACACGTCTGGAATAAATTGCGAAACGTGCGAAACGGGATGGTATAGACCGACGGGAATATTACCGGATGATCCGAATCCTTGTTTTCCATGCGATTGTCATCCCGTGGGTTCGACCGGAAATTGCACTCAAAGCGACGATACATTTTCCGATGACGTAATATTTGTGTTAATAATAAGTAATCACCGTGTTTTTTACCAATCGAATAATAATAATAATAATAATAATAATTGTTTAATTAATAGTTGGTTGGTTCTTGCGAATGTAAAAAGGGTTACGCGGGTTTTAAATGTGATAAATGCGCACCCGGATGGAGAAATTTTCCGAATTGCGAACCGTGTCCCTGCGATTCAAAAGGTTCTCAACAATACGAAGATTGCGTTTTGCCATGCGTGTGTAAAGTGAGTAACACGTGTATTGTTTTTCCCAGCATTAATCAAACGTAATTTTTATAATTAATTGGTTTTCTTCAGGCCAACGTCGTCGGAAAATTTTGCGACGAATGCCGACCCGGATATTTTGGTTTAAGCGAATACAATCCTGAGGGATGCACAAAATGTTATTGTTCGGGTGTCAGCACTGTGTGTAGGGAAGCTAATCTCACTCGAAATACAATCGTGAGTATTACACGCCGCCATTTTATTTTTTTTTTAAATGATTAATCGTAAACGTTTGGATGCTTTAGAAATCATCTCTCGAAGGATGGGTGATAACAGATTTGGCTCACGTCAAAACGATAACACCGTCGGAAGATCCCGAAACGGGAGCTTTGTACATAGCCAATTACGAATTTCCCGGAGTCGAAAGTTATTATTGGTTGGCTCCGACGAATATTTTTGGAAATCTTATTACCTTATATGGAAATATGAATTTTAAATTTAAAGTCGGATGGGAAGCCATGAGAGGTGATACGAGTGGACAACCGACCGTCGGTCCAAATATTGTTCTCATTGTAAGTAGAGGAGAGTTCCGACTACATTAATATTCAAATAAAAATCATTTAATTTTTCTTCTTGTGTTTATTTTTAGAGCGGCGACGGAGTGAAATTAGGGTACGGCGAAGAAACCTACGAAGAAAGGAAAAAAAATTTAACGTTAAAAGTTAATTTAATAGAAAAAAATTGGTATACGATCCTTCCGGAAGTTGATGATATTCGTACGAGACTTCGAAGAACGGAATATCGCGGAAGTGGAATAACAAGAGAAAAATTTTTAAACGTTTTGGCAAATGTTAAACACGTAATGCTAAGAGCTAAATTTCACACGGATCAAGTCGAAGGCAGGTGAGACAGATTGATTTTTATTAGAAAAAATATTAGAAATGATGACGTCATTGTGATGACGACAAATAATCGTTTCGTTATTATTATTATTATTATTATTATTACAGCCTGTTTTCCGTCGCGGTGGAACCTACGGACGAAGAATTCGGTAGTAAACGATACCCGACGGAAGATTGTCACTGTCCCCCCGAATATTCTGGTTCGTCTTGCGAAAATTGCGCTTTCGGTCATTACAAATCAAACGAGACGACGGATATTAAATGTAATCCATGCCCGTGTAATTTACACTCGGATTGCGATCCGGAAACGAAAACCTGCCAGGTAAATAAAAAAAAAATTTCATCCGGAAAATTGATTTAAATGAAAATGTTGCGTTATTATTATTATTATTATTATTTTGTTTTAGAAATGCGAACATAACACTCGGGGTGAGGATTGCGGTATTTGCAAAGATGGTTTTTATGGAAATGCAACGATGGGTACTCCGAAAGATTGTCAACCGTGCGGTTGCCCACTTTTAATACCGAGTAATAATTTCAGTCCGAAATGCGAATTGGAAGAAATACAAGAAAACGGTTTACAATTTTATTACTGTACCGAATGTCCCGTGGGATACGTTGGAGATTTTTGCGAAGAGTAATAATAATTTTAAAAATCCTAAATTCATTTGACGTATAATAATAATAATAATAATAATAATAATGCTTCCGCCGTTTCTATCCAGGTGCGATGAATTTTTTTACGGAAATCCTTTAGAAATCGGAGGAAGTTGCTCACCCTGCGATTGTAACGGGGGTTTATGCGATAATAAAACAGGGAAATGTTTAGAATGTACCGGAAACACAGAGGGGATCCTTTGTGAAAAATGTAAACCTTATCATTACAGAACATCGAATTCGTCTTTTTGCTCGCGTAAGTTTTTATTCTTTCCTCCCCTGCGCCCCCCGCCCCCCCTCCATTTGTCGGAAAAGGCTTTTATTACCGTTTTTTTTTCTTTCAGCTTGCGATTGTTACGCGAATGGATCCGAAAGTGAATTTTGTGACGAAATAAGCGGACAATGTCCGTGTAAAAATAATTATCATGGACGAAATTGTAGCGAGTGCGTTGTGGGTTACACATACGCAGAAGACGGTTCGTGTGAAAATTGTAATTGTGGACTGGGATCGGAAAGTAACGAATGCGATCCGACGACGGGAGAATGCGATTGTAAATCAGGTACCCGATCCCCTAAATGCGATGAATGCGAATCTCAACATTACGGACTCTCTCCCGAAGGATGTAAGGGTAAGTCAAATTTATTATTATATATAAAAACGATAAATAACGTAACGTTGGGGTTAATTCGACATACTGCAAAATTTTAACTAGGCAACAAAACTCGCTTTGTGTATTGAGAACGGTATCGTTTATTTTTTAAGGCGCAAACTGTAAAACGTTTAAATTAAATCTCATATGATTTTACTCGCGGTAATTATCGTCGTCGTCGTCGTTATAATAATATATTACTTAATACTTCTGATTCGACTCTCGTTAACAAATTAAAAAAAAAAAAAATCCAATTACGGAAAACTATTAAAAAAAATAATAAACGTATTAATATATACAAATAACACCACGTGGGTAGGAGTTTAAAACAGGTGAATACTAATTTGTTTTAGTAGTAGTAGTAGTTATTTTAAATTCAAACCAATCACAACACATATAGGTATAGGTATAATGGATTGATACCTGATTATCGGAAAACAGGTATTTCTCTCTCTCTCTTTCTCTCTTTGGAATGAAAAATTTAAAAAAAAAAAAAAACCCACGCACTGCAACAGGACGAACGCGGCGGTACGAACCAATTTTTTTTCCTGTTACGTTAATAATAAGAAAAATTTCCCCCTTTTTAATTATTATTATCATTATTATTATCATTATTATTATTATGAAATAAAGGGAAAGTAATATGGCGTCGGGAAATAAACGTCTTGCAAATTTTTTTTTTTTTTTTTTTTTCGCAAATTATAAAAAATAATTTATGAAAACGACTTTCGTACGTTAATAAATTAAGTTATAATCCATAAAAAAAAATAATGATAATGATAATAAATATCTTAATGAACGACGAATTTTTTTTTTATCGGGGGACGCGGGGGCGGATAGGGGGGGTATGGGGGAAAGTTATTAGAAAAAAAAACAGTCTCGATTTCAAAAATTATTATTATTATTATTATTAAGATCGTTTTTTTTATATTTTATTATTAACGATTTAAAATCGATGTATCGATATAAAAACGGGAGGAGGGCGAGGGGCGGGAGGGAAGGGGAGGCAAGGGGGAGGTGGCTAAACATTTTATTGATCGTAAAAGTTAAAAGGGATTCCACTTAAAAAAAAAAAAAAAAAAAAATTTATATATATTATTAGGTGCAAATCGATCGTTTAAATGGCAAAAAATAATAATAATAATAAATAAATAAATAAAATTTTTTCACTCGTCAAGTTCCAAAACGTAGTTTCCAGACGAAATAAAATATAAAAAAAAATTAATGATAATGATAATAATAATGATAATAAATGGATTTTATCGATAAACAATCGATTTTTCCAATCAATTGTTTTCTTATTGAAAAAAAAAGAAAAATGTCTGCACGGAAAATGGCGTGACGTAGATACGTAAATAAAAAATTACTGATAAGAGTATCGTTATCGTTTATAACAATAAGAAAATTCCAGAAGTTTTTTTTTTTTAAATTTAATTTGGGTTTTAGGGGTTAACTAATTCGTTTTCCACTCCCCCTCCTCCTTCCCCTTTCTTTCTCCCTCCATTTCACCCTCCTATTTCCTTCCCCCCGGTTAAAGTTAAACGATTTTAAATGTTCCGGTGAACGTAAATCATATTTAAATAATAATAATAATAATAAATTATATTTAGAATGAGAAGGTGACAGTGCTGCTACCTACTACTACCACTACTACCACTACTCGGTAGCTTCCTCTTTTTAAACTTAAAAGTTACCGCGTTTTAAATTAGCATGTTAAAAAACAACAACAACAACCTAATCAATTGATCACCTATCGATTTTTAATAAATCAGACACCCGGATTATACCTGAACGTTAAAAAAAACGCGGGGGAAGAGGGAAGGGGAGAGAAAAACCCCTACGGTGAGGAAAACACTTTAAGGTGGCACAAACGTTTTGGAGTGAGAGAGAGAGAGAGAGAGAGAGAAACGGGAAGGAGAGGAGAGGGGGAAAAATAAATTATTTGTGTAACGAGAATGTTCCTGGAACGTAGGTACGGTTATTATTATTATCATTATCATTATTATTATTATTATTAATATTATTATTATTATTATAACGATCGAAAAAATGAATTTTTTTTTTTTTTTTTTTCAAATTTAAAATGACTGACGAAAATGTCGACGACTTGATTATCGTTGCGAAAATAATAATAATAATAATAATAATCGATTACGAGTGGACGATTTCATTCATTCATTCATACACTCATTCATTCACTCATTCATTCGCTCATTCATTCGCTCGTTCGTTCGTTCGTTCGTTCGGGGGTATTCCATTGAAAAAAAAAATATTTTTTTTTTTTTAAGGAAAATGAAAAAGGAAAAAAAAAATTATTCAAATGTTGGCAATTGTTGTTGTTGTTGTTGTTGTTATTAATAATAATGATGATGATGATGATGATAATTCATTTACCCCGTTCTCGATTTTTTTTTATTTTTTTTATTTTTTTTATTGCGTTGTAAAAAAAAAAAAAAAAAAATTTTTTTTTTTTTTTTTTTAACAAATAAGCAAAAAACCTGTGTAGTAAGACGACGACAACAAGCCGCACCTTACTGGAACCTGGAATTTATTATTAATCTGAACAGTTGAGTTCAGTAATGTTTATAAATAAAAAAAAAAAAAAACAACGTCATAAATATCGTTTTAAAGTCGTCAGGCAGTCTGTCAAGAATTTTTAAATTTAAATTAAAATTTTTTTTTTCCCGCGATTACGACTCTTAATTATTTAAGAAAAAAAAAAAAAACCAATTAAAAATCGTTTTGTTTCTAGATACGGTCCTGTGATAAAAATTAATAATAATAATAAAATTTAAATAACGGTCGAATTCATTCGGAAAAAATAAATTTTGACTACGTTTTACGTAATTTTACTTAACGATCCAATGAATTATTAACTCGCATAACATGTGACGTCATTTAAAATGGCCGCGACGCTAATAATAATAATAATAACAATTTGTAACTTGTTTTTTTCGTTTTTTTTTTATTAACGGAAAGTTAAACTTTAATAAATTCCAGAAAGTCTGGAAAAAAGAAAAATGGCGATAAGGAGTCGAAATTTTTTGTAATTAAAGTAAATCATATCGGTTCGTTATAATAATGACGTCATCAGATCTAATAAAGCAGAAGAAATAAAAACCGGATGCGGGGATGCCTTGTCCCCCACTCCCCTTCCCCTTCCCCCCGAAATTAAAAAAGATTCGAACAAACCTAAAATCGGACTTTTTCTCCTTGCGAACATTCTAGAAACATTCGAACGGTTTTTAAAAGTTCCGTAATTTTAACGTAACGATCGCGTCGGCGCCATTTTGTTTTTTATTTTTTTCCCGTTAAAATCGCGTGACATTATTATTTATTATTATTATCATCATCATCATTATTATTTTGTTTAATTATCGAATTTATCATGCGTTTTTTTTTTGTGAGAGAGAGAGAGACAGAGAGAGAGAGAGAGAGAGAATGGGGAATAGGTCAAAGTTTAAAGTTTAAATAAATAAATGACCTTTTTTTTTTCGACATGCCTAATTAAAAATAATAATAATGATAATAATAATAATAATAAATTAGTTTTGGTGTGAAACGTTTTGCAAAACCGTTTGTTGCGTACCCAAAGAAAAAAAAAATAATAATTTTTTTTTATGTTTGTTTGTTTGTTCGAAAAAATTTATTTTTGTTTGTTTTGCACATAAAATATATGTTGGCTCTCCTGCGTGTGCCTGTGTGCGTGTGTGCGCGTGAGTGCGCGAACTCGAACCCGTTCGTATAAATTATTAAATAAAAGAAGTTTTGTTGTTGTTGTTGTTGTGATTCGAATAAAATTTTTGAAAAAAAACAAACAAACAAATCACCCGTTCGATGGGTGGTCCCTCAAATAATAATAATAATAATAATAATAATAATAATAATAATTTTAAAATTTTTTTTCTCCTCTTTAGTTTTAAACGGGTAATTAATAAAATAATTGGATGTTGTAATTTTTTAAAATGACGTCATCATTTTATAGGTTTCACTTTTATGTTTGTTTAAATTTTACAAAAAAAATTGGTTCGAGTAACAAAATGACTATATTTGACACGACAAGTAATAATAATAATAATAAAATATTCGGTTCGATTTCGTCCCTATCTCTCTCTCTCTCTCTCTCTCTCTCTCTCTCTCTCTTTCGGTCTCCACGGTAAAAATAATTGATTAAAAAATTTCATTATTATTATTATTAATATTACGTAATCAATAATTGATGGTTTTTGGTACCCGTGCGTGTGCGCATGCGCGTATTTGGGTTTTGAAACAATTTTGAATTTTTTTATCTTAATAATTACGGATCAAAGTGGTAAAAGATAATTCGAGAAGAAGGAAGGTGGTCCAACTGGTAGTCGAATTAATAGAACAAAAAAAAAAAAAAATTGCCAACGTCCGTCATTCATTCATTCATTCATTCATTCATTCACAATTCGATGTGTCTGAAAGTGTGTGAAGGTGTGCGCGGGAGGGGGGGTGTGCAAAAACACGTTTTAACCGCGACGTGAATCAAATAAAATTTGCACCTTTGCTTCGTGCGAAAAAAAAAAAAAAAACAATAATAATAATTCGTTATTTTTTATTTTGTTTAATTCCACGTTTCTCCCTCCACCCCACCCCCGCACGTAAAACTCCCCAATTATAGAAAAAAAAGAGGGAGAAGGAAAGGGTAGGAAAATAAAAATGATCCCTTCGGGCTTGAGGATTTTAATTGAGTTTTTTTTTTTTTTCCAAATGAATTATGTAAGAAAAATTATCGATAGATCGATGAATCGATCGATCGATTGATCGATTGATTGATTACATCGAGTCGAGTTTATTAAAAAAAAAAAAAAAAATTTGTTGAATGAATTAGGGAAAAAAAAATATTTTAAAAGATTTTTTTTTTGTTGATACCTCCCTCGCTTTAATTAATTTCTTTTGCTGGTTGTTTTGTTGGTTGTTCGGTTGTTGGTTGTTGTGAATAATATTCGTGATAGTCGGTCGTTAACGTGGTAAACGCCTTAATAACGTTACATATAGCCTCGGGTTTATTTATTATACCGATACGAAGGGTACGTAAAAAAAAAAGTGTTACGACGAGAAAATTTTTTATTTTTATTTCCGCAGACGACGAATCGAACCAAATTTGGTAATTAATATGAATGAACGTGCCACGACGATGGCACAATATCACACACACAACCTAATTATTTACACGACCTCGAATTTTTTTTTTTCAAATCCGCCATTTTGTTTTCTATCCAATAATATTTTAGCCACTATTCGAATTTTTTATTTTTTTTTCTCACCGTTTTAGCGTATATATAAAATTAACGCGTTCGAGTTGAAATCGTTTTGTTCGTGGCATTAACCTTCGTTAATAAAAAAAAAATTCTATCGTAGATAACGATGATTATGGTTAAAAAAAAATTTTTTTACGTAAAAATTTTTTTTTAAAACATTCACGAACATGTTGCGGGTTCTTATATATGAAAACTTGAATTTTTTTTTTTTTTTTTGTAAATTAAATTTTGTCGGGTTTTTAGATAAAATTCTTACGTTTTAAATGTAATAATTATAATAATAATTAAGTCGAATGCTAGAAAACGAGTTTCCCCTTGCCCCCCTCGCTCTCCTGCTCCCCTTTCCCCCTTTTAAAGTCTAAAACAAAACGTGCGAATAGAAAAAAAAAAAAATATTTATTTAAATTTTTATTATTATTTAATAATAATAAATAATAATAATAATAATAAAAAAAATGGAGATTTGAATGAATAAAAAAATAAATAACTAATCGTTTTTAAACGTGGAATTAGAATGCGCGTGATTTTAATATTTTCGAGTTGATAAAAGAGAATGATTGAATGACTTGAAGAGAAAGAGAGAGAGAGAGAGACTGGAATGGAATTTTTTCATTATTCGTATTTGCAATCTCACGTTAAACGTTTTATTATTCTTTACTTCCACGTTAAAAAAAAAAAAAAATGGCGGACCTAGAAACAAACGATTCGCGTCTACTAATTGTAACGTTTACTACTAATACTACTACTAATAATAATAATAATTAAAATTAAATAATTTGATTTATATTTCCAAAACTGAAATATTTGTGAAGTGGCATTAATTAATTGCTAGCAAAAAAAAAACGTGGTGTTGATTCGTGACAAATATTTAATTAGTTTCTAATTTTTTTTTTTTTTTTTTTTTTTTGTTTAAAACCACGTCAAATTTTTTTTCCACGTTTAAAAACGAACGCGACCTAAAAAAAAAAATTTTTTTTTATATAAAATAATTTGAGAAATTGATAAAAAAAAAAAAATATGCCGTAGAAAAATTAATTTAAATTATATTTCTTATTCTAATGACACGTCATAAAATAAAAAAAAAAATTATTTATTTCGTTGATTATTATTATTATTATTATTATTTTCGATCTCGATATGCGAATGAAAAAAGATTAGAAAATTTTTACAAAAAAAAAAAAAGTCGCCGTGGAATTAGTGAGAGAGTGAACGACACTAATTGTCCGATTAATTTTATTCTTTATTATTATTAATAAAAAAAAAATGGAGAGCGGGGGAGGTGGGAGGGGAGGGAGGGGAGGGGATATAATAATTTTAAACGTAGCGCGATTTCATTATAATATTGGCCAAATTATTTTTATTTTTTTTCGTATTTTAATTTATCACTCATAAATTAACGTCGTAGAAATAGAAAAAAAAAAAAAAAACAAAATGGCCTCCGGAGCATAATAATAATTTTTTTTTTTTTCATCATCTCCTTCCACTTTAAAAAAAAAAACAAAATTTTTCATTTCGCTTTCGTCGTATACGAAAATTCATTTTAATCGATTAAATTTTTTTTTTTTTTTTTCGTTTTTATTTATTTATTGTTAATTAATAAATTTTTATTTTTCTCATTCGTTTCAAAAACTTTAACGCATCTCTTGTGAAAATTTCATTCATTCATTCATTCATTCATTCATTCATTCATTCGTTTGTTCGTTCGTTCGTTTATTTTATTTCCACGATTTTTCTTCTCTTTCTTTCGTCTGAAGTTGAAGGGCAAACAAATTTTTATTAATAATTTCCAATAAAATTTTTCATAACGTTTATTATTATTATTATTATTATTATTATTTTCTAACGACGTATCTATAGATACGATGACGCAAAACTGACGTGTCGGAAGAAAAAACGAATTTTTTTAACAACTAGTAGTCGTTTGCATTATATTTTAAACGATCGATTTTTTTTTAATTTTTTGCACGATCGAAAATTAAAATCCGTGGGATTAGATTAAGATAAAAAAAAACTATAATAATAATGATAATAATAATCAATCGATACGAATGATATTAATCAATTTACAAAAAAAAGCGCGGGAAAAAAATTAAATTTGAAATAAAAAACTCGTAAATATGGGACACGAGATTTGCGTGGGTTGTTTTATTTTTCGTTAGTCGTTTTCCCGGTTTTTTTTTTTTTTCTTTCTCGTCGGGTTCCAATCAAAAATTTATTTATCGATTGATTTATCGATTACCGGAATAATTTATTATTATTATTATTATTATTATTATTATTATTATTAAACGCGTAAGAGAGAGAGAGAGAGAGAGAGAGAAAAGATTCGCAGCATCACTCATTCATTTATAAAACACTGACGCAAAAGAGTCGTCATCGTCAAAAAAAAAAATTTATTTAATTTTCATATGGATGAATTAAACGTGGAAGAAGAAAACGTTGACGTGCGCGGAATGTTTTTTTTTTTTTTGCTACCGTTAATGAGAATGACGTTTCGTTTCGGTTTTTTTTAAAATTTATTTTCATTCGAAAACTCCTCCGTTATGTTTTTTCGGCTTTTTTTTTTCGAAACTAGTTTTGATTTTAGTTATTCTATTGACCCGACGGAATTTTATTTAAATTATTATAAATTCCCTCGAGAATTTTATAGCGCTATAATAAATACATTATAGTTTATTTAAATATTTTATTTTGGAAAAAAAAAATAGAAAAAAAAAATTTTTTTTTACACGGTTTTCATATATACATATCGACCCAATTATTATTATTATTATTATTATAATTGCTGGGAATCAAAGAGTGGAAAAAAATTTTAATCGCTCTCTCTCTCTCTCACTCCCTCTCTCTCTCTCTCTCTTTCTCTTTTGTTTGATAATAATAAACAAAATATTTAATTAGTCGATTAATAAAAATTACAGGAAATTACGGTTCATAATTTTATTAACGATTAAAATAATAATAACAATAATAATAATAAATAAACGCTTGTTTATCATTATCATTATCATTCATCATCATTATTATTGACTTTTGTTTCGTAATTAATAACGAAATTAATATAATAAAATGGAGGGAAAAATAAAAAAAAAGGTGTGAATGAGCCTCTTCCGGTGAATTTCCCCTCCCCCTCTCCCCTTCTCTTTCTTCCCCCTCTCCTCTTTTACCTCCCCTCTTCGCCCTCTCTCGCTAATTCCACGGTAGCAGAAGAAAGGGTTTAAATTATAAAAAAAGAAAACGTTTCGTTTTTTCCCACCTTCGTCCCCCCCGCTTTGGAAAAATTTTTTTTTATTATCGATTCGTAAAAACAAAAAAAAAAATTAATTAAATAATTTATGACGTAATTAATGACGTAATCGATCAAAATATTACTTATTTAAATAAAAGTGGAAAATGAATAAATCGAACGAACGATGGTCGTTGTTTCAAAAAAATTTTTTTTTTTTTAAATTTATGACGCGTGATTTGTTTATTACGGTGGGAAAAAATTTTAGGGGGATCACTCCCCCCCCCCCCCAGTTATGTTGCGAGACGACGACGACAAAAAAATTATTTAGAAAAAAATAAAAACGATTTTTTACGAGGAATTTTTTTTTTTTTTTTCGTTCGGATTTAAATAAAAAAAAAAAAAACGTGTCAGGTTTTGAATGACTCGAATGTGTATTGTTTGTACACACCCTCAGTTATTCGTTTGTCGTTGTTTGTCGACGACGTTGTCGTTGTCGTCGTCGTCGTGACATATAATATAATACGTCGTTGACGCGAGTTTGCAACACTTTTGTGTTTGTGTGCCATTATTATAACACACGATCGTGTTTTTTTTTTTTTTTTAAACAAAAACAAAATCTTTTAACGTGTCAATAACTAAATGAAAAAAAAAAAAAAATTCGAACGTGATTTGTGATTCGTGTAAAGTAGCAGAAGACAAACAAAAAAATATTAAAAACTTCGCGTCGTTATTTCAGTTTAAAAAAAAAAAAAAATGGCCGACCGTGATTTTAATCCGTTTTGATCCATTTCTTAGCGGAAAAACCGGAAACGGAAATTAAATAAAAACACGTGTGTGTGCGTGTGCGTGTGCGTGCGTGAGTGATACGCGTTCGTTTATGTTTTAAACGTAAATAAATTAATAAATATTATTAACTAAAATTTTAAATAAATGAATTTTTTTTGTGTGTGTACGGTTTATATTAATAGCAAAGAGTGAGAGAGAGAGAGAGAGAAAGATGATTTTTAATGTTGATTCTTCTTCGTAGATGATCTTTCTTTTCATCTTTCATCTTCTTTCATCAAAGAAACAACCGAATGTTGTTGTTGTTGTTGTTTGTTAGTTCAACGTCCTCACATTTTCATTCAATATTTTTAAATTCTTAGAAAAATTTGTCGTCACTTTCTCTGTTTGGTTGTTTTCCTTTTTTCAATTTTTTTTTTTTTTTTAACAACAAACCTCAAAGGAAATGATAATGATAATAATAATAATTGTCGGCTTTTTTTTTAATCGAACAAGATCAAGGAGAAAATAACATTTGTTCGTTGCAAATGATAATAATAATAATAAAACGCGAGTAAATTTCGTGTTACCTTTAAAAAATTATAAAGTTTTGTCACGTAGAAATGGAAGAAGAAAAAAAGGTTTCCAATTAAGGTGGTACCAACTTGGTACGTATGTTGTTGTCTAGTCGTCGTTAACCGTCACAAACAAACAAACAAACGAACAAACAAACAAACGACCATAAGTAGGAGTTTATTTCAAATTTTTTTTTTATCGGGTTTAATCGGATGTTTTTCCAAGTAAATATTATTATCCCACCATATTTGGATTAAAATAATAATTTTCATTATTATTATTATTATTATTATTATTATTATTATTATTATTATTATTATTATTATTATTATTATTATTATTTTGGAAAAAAAAAATTTTTTTCGCTCGGTTGGATATCGTGTGCCAAGGGAAGTGACAAACGGACATTGTGACTTTTTTTAAATTAATATGTATATTTTATCATCATCATTATTATCATCATCATCATCGTCATTCTCGTCATTCGATTCCTTTTTTTAAATATTTGAAGGATAAGTAGGAAAAATAGGGATTACGCACGATTGTTCCAGAATAAAATGACGACAAACAAAAAAAAAAAAAATTTTTTTTTTTTTTAAATGGCGATCGTGCCATAAAATCATCATCACCTTTTTTTTTTTTTTATTTTTTTTATTTTTTTTTTACGAGCGAGCTGGAAAAAAATCTGGAAAGATGTAGAGGGAAGGGAAGGGAGGGGGTAGGAGGGGGAAGGGAAGGTAGAGGGGAAAAAAGATTTTGCGATAAGAGATAAAAAAAAAAACACGTTTAACTTAATAGAAATCTAATAAATAAAAAAAAAAAAAAAAACGTGAAGGAATATATTGTGCAACGTACGGATATATTCAAATAATAATAATAATGATGAAAAATTCCAGTTCTCCAGTGATGGACTCGTTTGTTTTTTTTTTTGGAGAAGATAAAAAAAAAATTATTTTAAATAATTTACGTCATTAATTAAAAGGAAGAGATGATGATGGTGGTGGTGGGGGTGGTGGTGACGATGATGATAAAACGATTACGACCCTAATGATAAGATTCCAGGACGCGTTGATAACACGATCTGGAAAATCAAAAAGCGAAAGGAGACACGTTAACGCCTTAATAATAATAATAATAATAATAATAATAATAGTAACAAAATCAATGTCAAACAAAATTTTTTTATGTTTTCATTCTTTCGTTCGTTTTGGGTCTGGAATCAAATTCAAGGTCATACTCGTCATCACCATCATCATCATAATCGTCATCCTCGTCGTCATCATCAAATTTCTCCAGCCTTATTATTATTATTATTATTGAATATTTGTTAAATCGGGTTACGATTAATAATTAATACGTTTTATCGTTTCTCCCCTCCACTCCTCCGTTCTCCTTTTTTCCTTTTAGTTTAAACGTTTCGTAAAACGACCGTAAAAAATATTAAAATAATGATAATGATAATAATTTACGTATGAGTATGTTCGCATAGAATTTGTTTAACCTTTGACCCGAGTTTGATGGGGTCAACGTACGCGATTGAGTGAGTGAGTGAGCGAGTGAGTGAGTAACTAAACCAAAACTTGCTTTATTCACATAAGAGTGAACGTTATTCATTGACGACGACGATGATGATAATAATAATGATGATGATGATGATGATGATGATGATGATGATGAAATTTTTTTTTTTATTCGGAGGTGTTTGCACGGCTACTTAAATAATTTACATAATATTTTATTTAATAGGATTATAAGAAGAATTAATAAATGTAGCGTATTTTTAAATTTTTAAAATGTTGGCAGAACTGAACAGTGAAACCCTTTAACGAGTTCATCATCATCATCATCATCATTTTCATCATTTTTTTTTTTTGGAAATTTTCGTTTCGATTAATTTTTTTTTTTTCGTGTACGCCGACCGACTTTTTTTTTTAATTATTATTACGCGATTCGTCCGCCATATTTAAAAAAAATCCGACCCGTAATTTAATAAATAAAAATCATCATCATCATCATCATCATCATCATTTTCGAAAGGTTACATTTAATTAATTAAAATTTAACAACTTGAAATTTTTATTATGCAACAACCTTGTAAAATCGGGTCATAGAGGTTGACGATGGTTTTTTTTTTTTTGATGGGAAATTCGTGAGGGACCAACAACCTAAATCCCGCTACGTCATCTTCCAGAATAAATAAATAAATAAATAAATAATTTTTTTTTTTAATCGACTGGGATTTATGGCCTTCCACCTCCTCTCCCTCCTCCCCTTCCTTCTCCTTTTTTTTGAGGGGGGGGAAACGCAAATCGAAAAACATTTTATTATTATTATTATTGTTGTTGTTGTACTTGTTCGTTCTGTAGCAGAAGATATTTCGTATGTAAATCTTTTAATAAAAATGAATCGTGATTTAACGATATGGAGAATCAGTCATTCAGTCAGTCAGTCATTCACTCATTCCTTTTTAATTAAATTAAAAAATTCATTCATTCACTCATTCATTCATTTTAATTTTTTTTTTTTTTTACGGGCGTCGCGTGTGGGAAATTTTTCTTTTATTGTTTTGTTATTTAATTAAAAATGTTTTGTATTCATGAGCTGGAATCGATTATCGATTATCGATTATCGATCGATCGTTTTTTTTTTTAATTTTCAATTTTCTTTTTTTTTTTTTTTATTTCGTTCGTTTCCAACCGCGCAAATTGTAAAAAAAAAAAAAAAATTTCCTATCATTTTAACGGGGGGTAGGGGGGGGGTTATAACGACGTGTGTGAGCTTAACCTTTTCTTATTGTAATGACTGACGACGATGACTACGAGGAACATGACGATGATGATGATGATAACGATAATACATTCGAATACCGTGATCACGTGGATAAATGACTATTGTAAAAAAAAATTATTATTATTATTATTTTTATTATTATTATTATTAATATTCCTTGGCTGGAAACGTTTATATAAAATCCTCCGACGTAATTAACACGCGATTTTCAATCAATTATAAAACCCCCACGATTAACCAATAAAAAATTATTATTATTATTATTATTATTATTATTATTATCATTATTATTAATAATTTCATTGCTTTTTGTACGTAACATTTATTTGTAATAAAAGAGAGAGAGGGGGGGAGAGAGAGAGAGAAAATTAAATAGTGATTTTTATCGTTTTAAAATTTAATAAAAACGTGTTTTTACTTATATATACATATATATCGAATAACAAACGTTATTAATTAATAAAAATAAAATAAATAAATAAAAATCTCTCTCTCTCTCTCTATCTATCAAACTATCTATCTTTCTTTCTTTATTAAATGCGAGACGATATTAAGATACGTATTCATTTTTACATCTTTATTTATTTATTAATTAAAAGTCATAGAGTAAATAAATAATAAATTTACGATTCGATTACGACAGAGAAAGAGAGAGAGAGAGAGAGACTGAGAGAGAGAAAGAGAGA